>NC_050573.1:17809111-17831913 GCF_011100635.1 Trichosurus vulpecula
TGAACATTAAAAAAACATGAAAACAGAAGAGCCTCATAATTAAGAGATATAGTCAAGCAAAGAAAATTCCTTCATTGTCTATGCTCAGAGATATGTTTCTCATAGCATGAATTAATTTTATCAGATAGTTATTCTCTGAGGAAATTAGAGGTAGAAGGTACCCCAGAGATTATCTAGCCTAACCCCCACCTTTAACACATAAGGAGACTGATGCCCAGAGAAGGTAAGCAGCTTGGCCAAGGCCACACAGCAAATTAGCAGCAGAGTAGTCTCCCAGGCTCCCATCCAGGGCTCTTTCTCCCACACCATGTTGCCACCAAGCCTTGCCAAGCTCCTCTGGCCATTGGGCACCTCTGTGATACCCATTTCTCTGAGCCCCCCTCATTTCTGTCCTCAGTCAGGCCCGCTTGCCAATGCGCAGCTTAGAGGAGCCAGAAGCCAGTTTCAGCCAAGGCTGGTGGCCAGGAGCCGGGGCTGGCCTAGAGCTTTATGGCTTCTCCTGAACCGGCGCCTCCTGCTAACACCCTTGTCGCTGGCCAGAGCTCAGGCTCACAGGTGTCAGGGCTGAAAACAACCAAGGAGACCATCTTGATCGATCAATCCCTCCCTTTTACAGATGAGGAAACTGAGGCCCAGAGAATAACAAGAAACAGAGGTGGAATTTGAACCCAGAACCTCTATCCCAATTTGGGCTGTTTTCATTGCTTCCCTTTGGGGAGATAACTTCTCCTGGGTCCTATAGTTATCAGTAGCTCAGTCAAGATTTGAATCTGCCTTCTCAGACTCTACTGTCCTTCCCTTCACATTCTACTTCCTCAGCAGAATTAGGTCTGGGAAAAAAAATTACTTCCATTTTGCAGATGAGGAAAACTGAGTTACTAGCTCAAGTCACACAGGTCATAAGGGACTGAGCCAGGACTCAAACAGTGTCCAGTCCCCTTTCTTGTGAACCACACTTCCTCTCTCTGTCGAGCAGAGCCGAGATTAGAACCCCAGACCTCCAAATATAGTCTTTCCACTTCACTCCAGGCCCCCCTCCACAGATGGCTATAACATACAGAATTTGATCTTGGAAGCAATATTATCTCCATTTTACAGATGAGGTAAGTTGAGGCTCAGAGAATGCAAATGGTTGGTCCAAAGCCACACAGCTAGGAATCTGTCTGATCAGGCATCTTCTCCTGGTCACTGGGCTGGCTGTGGTTTACTGATGAACACCTGGGAGTGGCAACATCCTGAGGGTAGGCTACTGCCAGGAGAGAAGAGTGTGGTGGGATGTGGAAGGGCAGAGATGCAGGCTGGAGAAGGAGAGGTCTGGTAGTCTGGTTGGCTGTCCTGCTGTGATTTCTCATCGAAATAGATAAACAGCCTTCAATGTCCTGCTGTGAGCTCCAAAGCCCTAATCCACAGAGAGGGCTAATGGGCAGGGCTTTTAATGCAGTAAAATTTTACAGCTTCTGAGAGTCCAGAGGACAGCTGTCTGGGCCTCCTGGCTCAGGATTTATGAGGCCCTGAGCTCGCCTCCCCAAGCTTGTGCCCTCCAGCCTCCCGGGAAAGGTAGTCAGTGATATACAGAGAAAAGACGGCTGCTTCTGGGCTCTGGGGACCTGGGTTCAAGTCCTGACTTCATCGTTTGTTGTTTGTCCTTCATTCTCGAAGAGCACTAATTACATCAGGAGGGTGATGTCTTCATCCAAGAGAACTGGATAAAAGTGAGGGAGGGCTGCGTAAAGTCATCAGCCTCACTCTCTCCCCCAGAGTCATCAGAGTCCAGTGGTGAGACATAGGTCAGGGTGCTGGAGGTGACCACTCCCCCTGCCCCCCACTCCCGACTCCATCATGGAGGAACAGAAATAGGGCTAGATTTGGAGTCAGAAAGACCTAATTTCCAGTCCATTCTCTGAAGCTTCCTAGATCTGTTTACCCTTCAGGGAACACCCTTAGCCTCTCTGAGACTCAGTTTTCTCCTCTGTAACATGGGCACGCAGATGGGAGTAGACATTGGACTAGTGGACATTGGACCACTTTCTCCTGAGCTGGGCATGCACTTTGGCTCCTTTCTGTGGGGACATGTGTTCTGGCCCAGCTCTGTGGGAAGTGCCAAAGTCCCCCACCCCTTCTCTGCCTTAGATTTAGTAATATCACCCAATACAGAAACATTGCTGTGTTAAACTTCACCCCCCAGTGACAACTGTTGTCATTCCTATGTGTATCCATAACTAGACTTGGTGGGTCATAGCTGGAAAGGAGCTCAGAGGACATCTTGTCCAACCCCTTCATTGTAAAAGATAAAGAGACTGAGGTCCCTAGTGGTTAAGATTCTCACCCAAGATCACACTGGTAGTTAAATCAGCAGTCAGTTAAACTAGTAAACACCTACTATGTGCCAGGAACAGTGTCAAGTCCTTGGGATATCTATAAAGGCAACAATTTTTATCTTCAAAGAGCTTACATTTGCATGTGAAGACAACATGCAGATAGCTCTATGTATATATACGGAGTTGAAGGGGGTAGTGTAGGAGGAATGTCCTCACACTCACCTAGGTGGTCAATACTTCTAGCCCCAAGGTTCCATCCTCTACCCTTGGTGACTCTCCCGTGACACCATGGCCTCAACAGGATGCTCTTAGAGCTAGCTAGAATCATTGGGGCTGGTCAGATTTGGCACCCTCTTGAAGATGTGTGTGTCTAGGAGACTTGGCACAGACAGCTGGAACCATGGATGGAGTCATAGGGAGAATTGTCTTCTAATCCCATTTACAGATTGGTCTCTACCTCCCTTGGGATTGGTGTTTTTGTAAAGTCAGGGAGAGTAGTTTGTTCTCTCATAGAATCACTGACTTGGGAGGGACCTTAGGGGTCATTTAGGTCACCTTGTACCTAAACAGCAACCCCTGTCTACAATATACTGAACAATCACTAATCTAGGCTTTGCTTGAGGACTTCTAGTGACAGGGAACTCACTACCTCATGAGGCAGCCTGTTCCACTATTTGTTGTTTAATTATTTCAGTCACGACTGACTCTCCATGACCCCATTTGGTGTCTTCTTGGCAGAGATACTGGAGTGGTTTCTCATTTTCTTCTCCAGGTCACTTTACAGATGGAAGCTGAGGCAAACAGGGTTAAGTGACTTGCCCAGGATCACACAGCTGGTAAGTGTCTGAGGCCAGATTTGAACTCAGAAAGATGAGTCTTCCTGACTCCAGGATCGGCACTATATCTGCTGTAGCACCCCCAGCTGGCCTTCCCACTATGGATAGTACTAATTGTTAGGGAAATTTTCCTTGCATTGTTTTGAAATCTGCTTCTCTGCAATGTCTACCAGAGACACAGTGCTGACCTCAGGGGCCGGGGAGAACCAGACTCTTCCCCTTGCCCATGGCAGCCATTTGAAGTCCATTCTCATGCCCTCCCTGTCTCCCATGGCACGGGCCCCTCCCCCTTCACCTTGATGATCATCTGTCTCTTGGCCCATCGGGGCCTCAGTTCCTCTTCTGTAAAACAACAGGGTTAGACTAAAAGATCTCTACGTTCCCTTCCAGGTCAGCATCCTAAAAGATTGTGAGGTGGTACCAAAGGCAGGCAGTCTTTGTGCTTTTGGGGGAGTCGGGAACACAGAGCAAGGGACTCTGTTACTGAAGGGTGCTGCTGATTTACTGTGGCACATTGTGCAAATCACTACCCTTTGTTCAATGGGGTTAGATGATCTTCCAAATCTAATATCCTATGTCTGAATCTAAGGGACCCAGATGCAGGGGCCTGGACACAATGACCTCCTGGGCCCCTTTCTGCTTTTCAACTTGGTGCACCTGGGACCTCCAGATGAGGAGGTGGAGGGAGAGAGGAGGAGGAGAGAGAAGGAAATGTGTCTCTGCCTTGTGGTGGGAACCAGGTGGTATTTTTTTGGGAGGGTTAAGCTGCTGACTGGCAAAGACACCTGGTTATGTGTTGATATCACAGGAAATACTGCAGTGGATGGATGTTTGAAATGCCTCTCTCCCCATAGCCTTGAGCCTCACTTCTCGTCCACCATCCCATCCTCCAATGGTTGCTTTGGTCTTTAGCTGTGGCTTGGAATGAAAGGAAGGGGAGGAGGAGCCGGGAGGAGGAAAGGATGTGAGGGGCCAGTGGTGTGGGTCTAAGAGTGGGGGGAGGGCGGAGAGAGAGAACCACCAGAGCTCAGGCCCTCTGCCCTTCTCCCAGAAGGCAGATAGCTGAGCTCTAAGGCTTCCTCCCTGCCCTCCCCTTCCTCCTTCCTGTCTGGGCCCACACCTTCCATAGGGTCTTATCCTCTTCTGCACATACTCAATCAGCATCCGTTCCATTCACAGGATCAAGATGGTGAAATTTGGAAGGGATCTTAAGAATCAGTTTGTTCAGCCCCTCTCAATCAACCAGCAATTTAAAAGCACCTACTATGTGCCAGACAGTATGATAGGAGAAAAACAATTCTTTCCCTCCAAAAACTTGCAGTCTAGGCAGAGGAGGCATGTATATGTACACATAGAGATGTGTACGTATATGAGCATATACACATGGAGCTGGGCTTGAAACCACACCAAACCATTTAGTCCTGGTACATTTATCACGTGGGAACACAGCTCAGAAATCAACCAAAGACTTCAGACTAAGCACAAAAATCCATGAGAAAGCTGTTGGGCGAAAAGCACTGGGTTCCATAGGATGTCTGTTCTGATAGAGTGTGGAGCTTGGGAATATCCTGGGGGGCCTTACAGAACTGAGGAGCCAGATCCCCCAAGAGATTTGAATTATATATATGCATGGATATATGTGTGTGTATGTATATGCATATGTACAAACACACACATATATACACACCAACATACACACATGTACACCAACGAGCCATATATATGTATATACACTTACATAATCAATACCAATATATATATCTCTATATGCCAACTCAAATATATACACATACATGTACATATATACAAATGTTATATATAATAAATATGTTATACACATATATTTTATATACACGTAACAGATCCGAGGTGATTTTGGAGGAAGGATGTTAGCAGCTAGAAGGATCATGAAAAGCTTGGTATCGAAGGTAGTCTTGATCTGAGATTTGGAAGAAACTAGGGCTTTTGAGAGATGGATGATGAAGGGTAGTCACCTGGAAGAGGGCAAGACTTTCTTGCCAGCTCTCAGAGGGAGAATTAGGAGCAATGGGTAGATATTTCAAAGAATCCAATTTAGGCTTAACGTCAGTAAAAACTTCTTATATAGCTATCCTAAAGTGGAATGGCGGCCCTGGGGGGCAGTGGCTTTGTTGTAACTGGAAGTAAGCCTGGGTGCCCTCTCAGAGGAGATGTGGAAGAGGGGATTCCCATTATGGCCTGGGTTGGGGTGATTAGCCTCTGAGTCTCTCCCCACTCTGTGATTCTAAGATTTTTCCAGCGGACTCTCAGGGGCATGGCCAAGGATGCTGTGGAATGGGGCACAAAGGCATTTGAAGAATGCCTAGGGAATGTGCGTGAAATTCAGCTGTGAGATATATAACTGTATCCTGTTCACACATATCGTGGGCCATTAAGTGATAGCATTTCCGAAGGGACCTCGGAAGCTGTTTAGTTTCTCTTCTCCAGATGAGAAAACTGACCACTGGAAAGGGGGTCACCATGACTCGTCAGAAGACTCGGAGAGAATGAGGAGCAGAGCTAGGCTCCAGCATGTTATGTGACCTCTACCAGCACAGCTAGGGTAGAAATTCATACTTGAATATAGGGAAGGACAATGAGCAAATCCACAGATTAGGGTTCTGTTTATTCTACAGTTGTTAAGGATTGTAAACTCCTCAAGGGTCTATGCTATGGTGTTTTCCAGCACAGTATTATCTCAACTTTCTCATTTTTCAGATGAGGAAACTGAGGAATAGAAAAGCCAAGCAACTTATCCAGGGTCACATGACTAATAGGAGTCAGAAGTGGGATTTGAATTCAGGTCTTGCTGACTTCAACTCCAGGGCCCACTGGCCACCATTTTGAAGTTACTTTATTAGAACTTCACATCGAGTCCCATGAGTCTTCCTCTAGGCTACTGGATACTTTCTGCAAACCACTATCTGCTCTCATTTCCTGGAGCTGCTTAGCTAGCCAATCCCACATTTCTTGGATGCTATAGTTTACACCAGAAATAGCCATGGCAGCATAGACTGAAAGATTTCCTTGGAGTTTGTGCTGTATTAACCCCTCTTCCTTTCCCCTTCTTCCTTAGACCAATGGTTATCTAGCTATATCTCCCTTATCTTTTCATTGTTATGTTGACTTTTTGAACTCCAGTGTAGGACTTTACATTCGATTCCATTAGATTGCATTTTACTAGGTTTGGTCCAATGTTCCAGTTTTTTGAGATCTTGAATCCTTGACTTTTCCTCTCCTTGTGATAGCCATCCCTCCTACCTTGGTGTTATGTGCACCTTTCAGAGGGTACCTGTCTATGCTTTATAGACGCCATTGATAAAAATGTTAAATGGCCCAGGGCCAAATGGATGCCCCTCCATCACTCCTGGAGTGGCTCCTGGACACCTTCTGTCTCAGATGTCATTAAATAATTAAAAATTCCTCTTTGAGTCTGACCATTTGACTAGTTCTGAACTCACCTAATTCTGCTTTTTATCTGTTTAGACCCTGATTCTGTCACTGGATGTGTTAACTATGTCCTCCGATGATTGTGTACAAGTGTAAACAGAACCCTGAGTCATGGGGATACTAATTGCTTTTGACACTAATATGGCTGGAAAGCAGTTGGATTTTCATAACACCGGAATCCTGAGGGTGCGGTGGTTCCGTCTGAGCCATGAGTCACCAACACAGGAATCCTGCCATGGGGCCTATTCAAAACCTTCTCTTCTCTCCTCAAATCACCTGTACCCAACCCCCACCCCGAGCTCCCCCTACCCCACCCTAGCCTCACCTCAGCTCAGATCTTGGCCAACTAGTTCCCTGAAAAAAAACTGAGGCCTTGCATTGTGGACTCTCTCTCTCTTCCATAATTGCACGTATCTTGTAGCATCATCTCAGACCTTGTCTTCCTTTGTTCCAGACTTGGAGAATCAAGTGCCAGTTCATATCCTTTCCGTTTTCTCTCCTTTGGGAACCCACTGCTTTAATCAACCTCCCCACTCCTAATTTTTAAATTCTCTTTATCTACTGTCTTCTGGGAACAATAAGAACTTATTTTGTTTGCAATGCTTTTATGTAAGTGCTTTACATACACTGAATATAAGATTTAGAGCTTGGAGACCATCAAATCCCAACTTTCTTATTTTACAGATGAGGAAACTTGTGGCACAAAAAGTCAAACAACTTACCCAGGGTCACATGGCTCATAGGTGTCAGAAGTGGGATTTGTACTCAGGTCTTCCTGACTTCAAGTCCAGTGCCCACTGGGCACCATTTTGACATGATTTCATTAGATCTTTACATCAGCTCTGTGAGTTAGGAATCTTCAATATTCCCATGGATCTGTGATCTCATTCCTGAGGATCCTGCCTCAGTGATGCAGATTACAACCTGTCTGCCTTGCCAATCCTGTGAAACTTTTATCCATGCCCTGCCATAACTTCATCATGGGAGGTTCACCTTATACAGGAGGCCATTCTTGTGTTCTGACATCATGAATACACTGGTGGAACCCATGGATGTTCATTATTTAGCTTTGACTCTTGCTATGTGATCTGAATATCTTCTGTTCTTGACATACAGCCTTCACATTGTTTCTCTTGAGCATATATTTCTTTGTCCTGTGTGGCAACTCGATTAGGGTTGAGAAAGGGGTGGTGATGGGAAGGGAAGTGAACATGCGATTATTTAGTGCTTACTGTGTGCCGTTTCATTTTCACAAATCTAGATGGTATGTGCTATTATTATCCTCATTTTACAGCTGAGAAAACTGAGGCAGAGGTTAAGTGACTTGCCCAAGGTAGTAAGTGTCTGAAGCCAGATTTAAACTCAGATTTTCTCAACTCCAGACTCAGCACTCTGTCCACTTTACCCATCACCTGCCTTGCTATTGCCCTTTCCAATTCTTTGGCAATTGATAGGTACCAGAGTTATATTAATGCTCATTTTAGAGATATAAAAACTGAGGCTCAGAGAGGATAGTGTGTTTTTAAGAATTATTTCTATTTATTTCATTAAATATTTCCCAATTACATGTAAACTTTTTTAAACAATCTTTTAAAAAATTTTTCAATTCCAAATTCTCTCGCCCCCTCCCACCTTTCCCTCCTCCTTGAGAAGGCAGGCACTTTGATTTTGATTAAGCATATGAGGATGTGCCAAACATATTTTCATGGTTGCCATGTTGCAAAAGAAAACTCAAACAAAAATAAAACAATAAAGAAGTGAAAAAGAATATGCTTCAATTTACCTCAGAGTTCCTTAGTTCTCTCTCTGGAGGTGAATAGCATTTTTCAACTTGGGTCCTTTGGAATTGTCTTGAATCATTGTCTTGATCAGTTTACATCCCAATCCTAAAGAACAGCAGTGATAAATAATGTTCAAATTACCAAACAACTGAGCATATTACACACACCAGCAAGGTTATGCTTAAAATTCTGCAAACGTGGCTTCAGCAATATGTGAACCTAAGAATTATCAGAAGAGCACACTAGTTTTTGAAGAGGCAGAGGAACTAGGGACCAAATTGCCAACATTCACTGGGAAAGTAGTGGAGTTCCAGGAAAACATCTACTTCTGCTTCATTGACTACACTAAAGCCTTTGACTCTGTGGATCGCAATAAAATGTGTAAGTCCTCAAAAAGATGGAAGTACCAGATCATCTTATTTGTCTCCTAAGGAACCCGTATGTGGCCAAGAAGCAACAATTAGAACCAAACATGGAACAACTGATTAGTTTAATGTTGAAAAAGAAGAATGACAAGGCTGTATATTGTCACCTTATTTATTTGACTTATGTGCAGAGAAATATCAGGCTGGACAAATCAAAAGCCAGAATTAAAGTTGCTGGGAAAAATATCACCAGTCTCAGATATACAGTTAATACCACTCTGATGGCAGAAAATGAAGAGGAATTAAGAAGCCTCTTGATGAGGGGGAAAGATGAGAGTTTGAAAGCTGGCTGGAAGCTTAACATAAAAAGACCCCAAAACCCAGATCTTGGCAACTGATCCCATCACTTCCTGGCAAATAGAAGGAGAAGAAATGGAAGCAGGGTCAGATTTTATATTTTGGGACTCAAAGATCACTGCAGACAGCAACTGCAGCCATGAAATTAAAAGACTCTTACACCTTGGAATGAAAACTGTGGAAAATGTGGACAGCATGCTGAAAAGCAGAGACACCACCTTGCCGACCAAGATCTGTACAGTTAAAGGTATGGCTTTTCCACTGACAATGTGTGGCTGTGATAGTTGGACTATAAGGAAAGCTGAGTGTCACAGAATCAACACCTTCAAAATGTGGTGCTGGAGAAGACTTTCGAGAGTCCCTTAGACAGCAAGGAGATCAAAGCAGTCAATACTTAAATAAATTAATTCAGGCTATTCATTGGAAGGTCAAATATTAGAGCTGACGCTTTTTTAAAAAAGTATTTGTTTTGGCCATGTAATGAAAAGATGAGACTCATTGGAAAAGATGCTGATATTGGGAAAGATTGAAGATAAAAAGGAAAGGGATGGCAGAATATGAGATGGATCGATAGTGTCATAGAAACAATGGACATGAACTTGGACGGACTTTGAGAGATAGTGGAGGAGAGAAGAGCCTGCATGGAGTCATGGAGAGTCAGACATGATGGAACAACTGAACAATAACATCAACAACACAACTTGTCATTTTAAGAAAGGTTCTATCAATTTCTATGCTTTCTAGTGTTTTAAATAAGAATGGGTGTTCTATTTTGTCAAATGCTTTTTTCTTTATCTATTGACATAATCATGTGATTTTTGTCGTTACTGTTATTGATATGGTCAGTTATGCTGATAGTTTTCCTAATGTTGAACCAGCCCTGCATTTCCTGGTATGAATCCCACTTGGTCACAGTGTATGATCTTTGTGATATATTGCTGTCATTTCCTTCATAATATTTTGTTTTGTTTTGTTTTGTTTTTTTGTTTTTGTTTTTTGGCAGGGCAATTGGGGTTAAGTGACTTGCCCAAGGTCACACAGCTAATACATGCATCAAGTGTCTGAGGCCAGATTTAAACTCAGGTCCTCCTGACTCCAGGGCCAGTGCTCTACTCACTGCACCACCTAGCTGCCCCTCCTTCATAATATTTTATTTTAAAATTTTGCATTGATACTCATTGAGGAAAACTGTTCTATAGCTTTTTTCCTCTGTTTTGGCTTCCCCTGGTTTGCATATTCAAACCATATTTGTGTCATAAAAGGTATTAGGTGGTACTCCTTTACTTATTTTTTTGAATAGTTTATATAGTATTAGAATTAATTATTTTTTAAATGTTTGATATAATTCACCTGTGAATCCATCTGGTCCTGGGGAATTTTTTCTTAGGGAGCTCAATGATGGCTTGTTCAATTTCTTTTTCTAAAATAGGGTTATTTAGGTATTCTATTTAGTCTTCTCTTAATCTGTTTATGTGTGTGTAAAAATTCATCCATTTCCCTTAGATTGTCAGTTTTACTGACATATAGTTGGGCAAAATAACTCCTAATGATTGTTTTAATTTCGTCTTCATTAGTGGTGCATTTACCCTTTTCATTTTTGATACTAGCTATTTGGTTTTCTTCTTTTTTTAAAAAAAAAATCAAATTAACCAACGCTTTATCTATTTTATTGTTTTCCTCCATAAAACCAGCTCCTAGTTTTATTTATTAGTATAATGATATTTTTACTTTCAATTTTATTAATCTCTCCTTTGATTTTTGGAATTCTGTTTTATTTTTTAATTGGGGATTTTTGATTTTTTTTAATCACATGCCCAATTCCTTGATCTCTTTCTCTATTTTATTGATGTATGCAATTATAGACATAAATACTATTTTGGCTTCATCCCACAAATTCTGGAATGTTGTTATTGTTGTTATTCTCTTTAATGAAATTATCGATTGTTTCTATGATTTGTTCTTTGGTCCACTCATTCTTTAGGATTAGATTAGTTAGTTTTCAATTATCTTTTAATCTATGCTTCCACAGCCCCATATTTCTTTCCACAGTCCATTTTTTGTTGCTTTGTGGTCTGAAAAGGGTACATTTAAAATTTCTACTTTTTTCATTTAGTTGTGAGGTTGTTATGCCCTAACACACGACTGCCCAACCTTAGGTTTTTATTGAAACAATAGACAATATATTTTGATTTGCCATTTTAGTGAGAGCTCTGTAGTAGCTTGGCTTCATTTACTAAAGCATTTATGTAAATTTCTATGCTTGTAGGCAGGCCACATAGATCGCACTGTGGGCCACTTGTGGCCCACAGGCCACATTTTGGACAGCCCCGCCCTAACATATGATCAATTTTTGTGAAGGTGTCAGGAACAGCTGAGAAAAATTATACTCCTTTCTATTCCCATTCATTTTTTTCTCCAGAGGTCAATCACATCTAATTTTTCTAAGATTATATTCCTCTCCTTGACCTTTTTCTTATTTATTTTATGGTTATAGTGATCTAGGTTCAAGAAGGGAAGGTTGGGATCCCCATTAATATAATTTTTTGATTTCCTCCTGTAATTCATTTAGCTTTTCCTCTAAGAATTTGGACACAATGCCATTTGGTGAGCATATGTTTAGTATTGATATCACTTCATTGTCTATGATTCCTTTTAGCAAGATGTAGTTTCCATGCTTATCCTTTTTAATTAGGTCTATTTTTGCTTTTGCTTTGTCTGAGATCATGATTGTTACCCCTGCCTTTTTTAATTTCAGCTGCAGCATAATAGATTTGGCTCCAGCCCCTTATTTTAACTCTCTGTGTGTTTCTCAGTTTCAAGCATATTTCTTGTAAATAATATATTAATGTGTTCTGGCTTCTAATACATTCTGCTGTCCACTTCCATTTTATGAGTGAGTTCATCCCATTCAAAGTCAGTTTTGATTGCTAACTGTGCATTTTCCTCCATCCTTTTTTCTTCTGCTTCTTCTCTCTCTCTTTTTATCCTGTGTCTCTTCTAAAGTCTGTTTTTACTTCTGACCACTTTCTTCTTTTGTCTGTCCTCCCTTTTATCACCCCTTCTTTCTCTTATTCCCTTCACCACCTCCTTCTCTGCTGGGTAATACAGATTTATATTACTTATTTGAGTGTATGTGTGTGTGTATATAGTTCCCCTTTTTGAAGCAATTTAAATATAAAAGAGGTTCAATCATTTCCTGCTCCTCCCCCTCTACTGTGAAATTTCTTCCTTGCAGGGGTTTTTTATGTCAGTTAATTTTCCCCCATTCTTTATATGCCTTCTCCTTTCTCCCAGTTCATCCCACCTTCTCAGCTATCCATTTATTTTTACATAATCAACTCACTCCCACACCCTCTTTCTACGTAGAATCCTTCTAACTTTCTAATAGTGACGAAGTTCTTGGAGATATATGTATCATCTGCCCATAGAGAAAGACATACAGTTTAACCTTATTGGGTCCCTTGTGATTTCTCTTTCATGTTTATCTTTTACAGATGTCTCTTGGGTCTTGTATTTGAAAGTCAAATTTTCTCTTCAGCCCTGGTCTTCTCATCAGTAATGCTTGAAAATCTTCTATTTCATCAAGTATCCACTTTTTCCTTTGAAAGATTTTACTCAGTTTTTCTGGGTGGGTTACTCTTAGTTGTACCCCCAGCTCTTTCCATTCCAAACTCTTCACTTCTGTGGTAGCTGCTAAGTTTTATGTGATCCTGACTGTGGCTCCATTGTATTTGAATGGTTTCTTTCTGGTTGCTTGAAGGATTTTCTCTTTGATGTGGGATCACTGAAATTTGGCTATGATTTTCCTGGGAGTTTTCATTTTGGGATCTCCTTCAGGTGGTGATGGTGGGTTCTTTCAGTTTGTATTTTATCCTCTTATTTAAGGATATTAGAGCAGTTTTCATTGATAACTTCTTGAAATATGATCTAGGATCTTCCTTTAATCATGGCTTTCAGGTAGTCCAATAATTCTAAAATTATTCCTCTTCAAACTATTTTCTAGGTCAATCACTTTTCCAATGAGATATTTCACATTTTCTTCTATTTTTTTCATTCTCCTGACTTTGTTTACTGTTTCTTTATGTCTCATAGAGTCATTAGCTTCCACTTGCCCTATTATAATTTTTAAGGAATTATTTCATTCACTGAGCTTTGATACCTCTTTTCCCATTTGACCAATTCTGCTTTTTAAGGAATTCTTTTCTTCATTGAATTTTTATGCCTCTTTTACCAAGCTATTCATGGTCTTTTCATAATTTTCTTCCTTTGTTTTCATTTCTTTACCTAATTTTTTCTCTATCACTCTTATTGGATTTTGAAAATCATTTTTTCATTTTTTCCCAGGAGTTTTTGTTGGGCTTATGTCCAGTTCACATTTTTCTTCAAGGTGTTTCTTGCAATGGTTTTGACTTCATTGTCTTCTGAGTTTGTGCCTTGATTCTCCCTGTCACCTAGTAGCTTTTTATGGTAAGATTCTTTTTTTTGTTGCATGATTTTTTTTTATCATGGTTTGGAACTTTATATCAATGTTGAGCTCTGTTCCTAGTGAGTGTGTGGAAAAGGGACTCTATCTCAAGCTTCAGGTGTTTTTGCAATGCTGTTTTCAAAGCTCATTCTGGGGTTTTGGAAGTTTTTAGTGCTTTCAAGGTGGTTTGAGCTGGGGAAAGGTGTGGTCACTATGCTCTTGTCTGTACTCTGGTCCTTACCCAGGAAGGGCCCTTGATCACTTGGGATTGCAATCAATACTTTCCCTCAGGGTCCCTCTTCTCTTGGGACTAGAAAGTATATGGTTCCTCAGGGTCCCTGATCCCTTGGGGTCAGAAGTCATAATGTCTCTCAGGGCTTCCACTCCCTCTTGTCTGTAACTGCTCCTCTCTGCCCTTGAACTATGACCCAGAAGTGGGTATAGATAGACAATGAGTTGCCAAACATTTCCTTGTATTGCATCCAATACTAGCACAGGCATACCCTGTAATCTCTTTCTGATCAGTTGCCAGATCCCCTTACTGTCTCTGCCTTGAGAACTTCTGAAGCTGCTGCTGCTTCTATCACCACCACCTAGTCCCACCACAGGTGTTTTATTCATGTGGTCTATTGGCCAGCCTCTTGCCCCAATGTCACAGATCTCTCTTTCAATCTCCTATATTGTCCTGGGCTGGAACAATGTCTCACTCTGACCTTTTATTGGCTCTGCTCCTCCAGAATTCAATTTGAGGTGTTATTTTAAAGTTGTTTGGAGGGGAATGAGTGCTTTTCTACTCTGCCATCTTGGCTCTGCTCCTGGAGGTCTGCACCAAGGTTTTTCCAGGGAAATGTGTTGGAATCATCCAGCAAGCCACTCTCAGAGGTTTACTAGGTCACTCATGATTCTAAGACTAGCTGTCTTTCTGTTACCAATGAAGAGAAATCAAAACAACTAACCCCAGGATGGAATATGGAACTTGACTGGAAGTAATTGGCAATGTTGTTTATGAGGGAGTTTGGTCTTGGATAGCAAAAGAGCTAGAAAAAATTGTTGTTTTCCAATTCTAGAATGTCAGAGATGAGAGGGAACCCTTGGGGAGAAAATGTCACGGCTGGGACAGACTTCAGGATCATAGAATGTCAGAGCTGGAAGGAACCTTAGAATATAGATTTCAAAGCTAGGGTAGACCTTAGAACACACAATGTTGGAACTGGGAGGAACCTCAAAACATAGACTTCAAAGTTGGGGCAAAACTTAGAACATAGAATGGCAGAGCTAGAATAGAGAATATCAAAGTCTGAAACAGCTGAACCATTGCTTTTTATGAAGGAAGAAAAGGCATTCTGGAAAGGTGATATGAGTGGCTCACACTCTCACAGGGACTCAGTGGCAGAGATGGAATTAGAAGGCTGGTGTCCAGATTTCCAGTCTTATGCTCACTCCACCATGCTAGTCTGAGCTAGCAGGAAGCTGTGTCATTTCCCCTTACTTCCTGGCAAGGAGAAAACAAGGTGCTTCAGGGCAAAATACCTAAGGTGTTATTTTTCTTATCAAAGAGGCAAAGAACCTCTTTCAAGTGCCTGTTTTGGCTTGTTCACAAGCAGCATCTTGGCTAGTCAGGGAGTGATCTCTAACCTTTATATAAGGCAAAGGAGGGGGAAGGGGTACTGGGGTTCTCATCAGGACTAAAATATAATATTATATAACTTTATGAAAATGTTAATAAAGGGCAGATTGGTCTTTAATGGGGACTAATGTGCCCTCCTAAAGAAAATCTGGAGAGCTGCGATCATTCATCCTCATTAATCTGGTCAGCTTGCCTTTTCTCTCACCAAGGAGGACAGGGGCCAATGGGTACCTTTTCTCTGCGTGCCTCAGTTGGGTAAGTTTCTCATGCAAAAGAACCAAAGCCTATAGAAGAGTGACTTAACAGGAGATGTGCGTATGTGTATGTGTGTGTGTGTGTGTCTGTGTGTGTACGCATGCATGCACACTTTTGTTAACCCCCAATTGTCTAACTCTTTAGAATCTTCAGAATCATGGAATAGCAGAGCTGGGAGGGGCTTTCAAACATGGAACAGAGATCCAGTTGTCCTGACTTCCTTGTTCTCTCAACTCTGGCTGGCCTCTGTCCTTGGGATGCTCTTCATTATCTTCCCTCCTGACCATTCCTGGCTTCCTTCGGGTCTAAGTTTAAATTCCATGTCCTGCAGGAAGCCTGTACTGATCTCCTGTAATGCTAGAGCCTTCCTTTTGTGGTTACTTTCCATCTGCTCTGTATATATCTTGTTTTAACATAGTTGTTTGCCTCTTGTCTCCTCCTTTAGACTGTAAATTCTTTGAGAGCAGGGACTATTTTTGCCTATCTTTGAATCTCCAGTGCTTACCATTGCTGCTCACTCCATCATGCCTGGTACATAGTAGGTGCTTAATAAATGCTTGTTTCCTTCCTTCCTTCCTTCCTTCCTTCCTTCCTTCCTTCCTTCCTTCCTTCCTTCCTTCCTTCCTTTCTTGTTGTGGTGGTTGTTGTTGTTGAAAGTACCCTTAGGAACATTAGAATTGGAAGGGCCATTGGGACATGGGACATACAGAGCTGGAGTTGTGTGAGTTCTCAGAAGAGAGCTCATTCCTACCTCAGGATCACCAGGGTCTCTGAGTTAGGCTATCTGGGGCAACTTGTACTTGAAAAAGACACCCCTTGACCCAGAATGTAGTCAACTTCCCTTTGCTTGATGAAGCCAGGTGGGCCGTCCCAATTTGGGTAGTTCTAATTGTCAGGAAGCTTTCCCTACTATTTATGTTAAATCTGCCTATTTGAAACTCCCTCTCCTCTCTTTTCTCCTCAAATGCTCTTCGTTCTGGTTTAGGGAGGGACATATGGGGTGGGCCAATGGCTCTTCCAGGTGACAGTTATTCAACTCAACAAATGTTTATTAAACACCTACTGTGTGGCAGGCACTGTGCTAAGTACTGGGGATACAAAGAAAGATAAAAGGTGATCCCTGCTCTCAGGGAGCTCACAGTCAAATGAGGGGAGATAATATGCCAATGACTATATCCAAACAAGATATAGACAGGGTAGACTGGAGATGATCTCTGATGGAACGATGGACACGAACTCTGTCTTCTTTCTGCCAGGCTAGACATTACTTCAACCAATCCTCGTCTCAGCCAATAAGGTGGAGTGGAATATCAGACCTGAAGTTAAGAACACTTGGGTTCAAATCCTGTCTCAGGTGTTTGGAAGCTGAGTGATCCTCATCGAGTTTCTACACTTCTCTGGGCCTCAACTTCCTCATCTGTAAGATGAGAGAGTTGGCCTTTGTGGTCTCAAAGGTCCCCCGAGCTCTGAATCTATGACCTTATGACGTTGAGACCTTCTACCTTCCTGGTTTCTCTCCTCTGCACAGTCCCCAGTTGGTCAATGTCTTTTCTAAACCATGACACCCAGGACTGAGGGAGGTACCACATTCCAGACTATGGGGCTATCCTTGGCTTCTCAACATGGCCTAAGCCCATGCATTGTCTTCTTTGACGGCCACATCATGCTCTCTATTCATACTGAAAGCTGCTTTAGGGAACCACACCTCCCCTAAAGTTTCAGTCTAATCCCCCACTTCATAGTGGAGGAAAAAGACCCAGGAAAGAGGAAATGACATCCAAGGTGACAAAGTAGAAACCAGTTCTCTTGGCTTGCAGTGTTATGTTCTATCTATTCTATTATTCATCGCATGACACGATGTCTGGCTTGAACATTGGTTTCTGTGGGTCCTCTTTTAAAATATCCTTTCTCTGGAAGGATGACACAGGCTCTTAACACCCAGAACCACAACTAGGGTAGGGTCACCAGGGCTTCACCCCGGGCTCCCTGAATTTAATGAGTGCTAATTACATTTATAATCATTTGGCAGCATAGAAAGAGAGGAGCTGTCTCTTACTTAATGAGCTTCCTCTCCAGTGCAGATGGCCCATAGGAGAGCTCTTGATCAAACTGGGCCTGACCCATTCTCTTACCTCCCTTCTGTGATAGACCCTTTAGGAAGAAACTCATTGTGCCCCAGAGTCTTTGCCTACAGGGACTAGTACCCCAGGGCATTAGACCTCTGTCAAGGAATAGTGTGCCAGTTCTCCTCCCCACCCAAACAATCTTTAAAAAATTGATTAGAGGATAGCTCTCATGATGTTTGCCTGGGGCATGCTGCTAGGTCCCAATGTAAAATCACTAGGTACAGCCTTTTTCTTTCTTTCTTTCTTTCTTTCTTTCTTTCTTTCTTTCTTTCTTTCTTTCTTTCTTTCTTTCTTTCTTTCTTTCTTTCTTTCTTTCTTTCTTCTTTCTTTCTTTCTTCTTCTTCTTCTTCTTCTTCTTCTTCTTCTTCTTCTTCTCTCTCTCTCTCTCTCTCCCCCTCCTTCCCTCCCTTCCTTTCTTTCCTTCTTTCTTTCTGTCTGTCTTTTTCTTTTTTCTCTCTTTCTTTTTCCTTCTTTCTCTCTCTCTCTCTCTCTCTCTCTCTCCCTTTCTTTCTTTCTTTCGTTCTTTCTTTTCCTTCCTTCCTTCCTTCCTTCCTTCCTTCCTTCCTTCCTTCCTTCCTTCTTTCCTTCCCTTGTTTCTTTCTCCCCCTCAGAGTGAAACCATTTATGAGCTTTTATTCTTTTGAGACAAGAAAGATCACTGGAGAAAGGAGAGGGCAGCATGGTATGATGAAATGATCATTGATCTTAGAGGCTTCTGAGGTCTCTTCCAGGTGAGATCTAGGATCCAATGAGTGAGCGGTGTGGGGAGGAGAGTAAGGGAGCCACAGGTTGGGGCTGAAGTCATGGCCTCTTATCTCCCTGGGGCCAGGCTGTTGGGTCCTAAAACATAGCTTGCAGGAAGGCAGGTTCTTTCCATAGGTGCCATCGGCGTTTCCTCAGATGGTGCCTGTCATGGTTCTCCCCATTCAAAGGCCCCAGACCTGCAGGCTGTCACTGGACTCGTCCTGGCCCCTCCCCACCCAGCTCAGGCAGAGGATAAATCACAAGCTATCTTGTTTGCTGCCTTAAATAAACATGGGAAGTGTAGACAATTTCGACATTAACTTTCCCCCCCTAAAAGTTCTGAAATGTTTAGCTTGGCAGCTGGCCAGGGAGTCTTTCTCATTGTCATCATCTTGAGGGCTGATTACTGCTCATGCCCTGGTGTTGTAAATTCATCCTCCCTGAGAGAAAGAGAGGAAGAAAGGAAGAAAGGAAGGAAGGAAGGAAGGAAGGAAGGAAGGAAGGGAGGGAGGGTGGAAGGAAGGAAGGAAAAAAGAAAGAGAAAGAGGAAGGAAAGAAAGAGGAAAGGGGGGAGGGAGAACAAAGAAAGGAAAGAGAAAGAAGGAATAAAAAAGGAAAGAGAAAAAAGAAGCAAAGGAAAAGAAAAGAATCCTTGATTTATTCTGAAGTCCAGAGAGGGGAGGTGACTTTCTTGAGGTCTCACAGCAGGTTAGTGGCAGAAATAGGACTGGACCCCAGTGTTTGACCCTCCAGTGTTGGGTCTTCTTGCTGGCCCAGGTACCAAAGATATTAATGACTCTGTCCACTTCATTATTTGCTGATGCTGCTGCAGTCGATATGCAGGTTTCCAGGATTTTCTAACTGAAACTGGAAAAGAATTTATAGATTCAAGATTGTTTAGAACAGAGAATATCAGAGTTGGGAGGGGCCTTAGAACAGGGGATGTCAGGGCTGGGAGGGGCCATAGAACTGGGGATGTCAGGGCTGGGAGGGGCCTTAGAACTGGGGATGTCAGGGCTGGGAGGGACTTTAGAACAGGGGATGTCAGGGCTGGGAGGGGCCTTAGAACTGGGGATGTCAGGGCTGGGAGGGTCCTTAGAACAGGGGATGTCAGGGCTGGGAGGGACTTTAGAACAGGGGATGTCAGAGCTGGGAGGGGCCTCAGAATACACATGATGAAAGTTTAGAGCTAGAAAGAACAGTTGAGCTTATTTAGTTCAATCTTTTCATTTTAGAGGAGAAAGCCAATGCCCAGAAAGGGGGATGGAATTGCTGATGGTCATATAAGTTGTAAATAGTTGAGCCTGAATTTGAACCCAGAGCCTCTCTCCCAGGGTTGTTTCTCTTCCATCTCGAAGGTGGGGAGTAACAAAGTTCAGGGTCATGATGGGACTGAAAGTGCACATGGCTGTGATTGCTTCTGGGCACCCAATTTTATTATGGCCCCAGGCCTGGGTTTTTGTTTTTCTTCTTCTTCCCATATCCCCTAGCATATACCTCTACTTAGCCCTTCCTCATGTTCCCTTTGCCTTCAGTGTTCTCTCCTTATAAGACAATAGATGGGAGATGCTATAAGATCCAAGACTCACAGGACTTACGACTCAATGGAACCTAAATATTTAAGCCATAGGATTTAGCACTGGAGGGGACTTTCAAAGTTGTCATTGAGCCTAGACTCCTCATGCTAGGAGAAAATTCCTAAAACTGTGAGAACCTTTCCAAAGCAGGCTGGGCTGCCTCAGGAGGTCGTGGGCTCCCCCTCCCTGGAGTTGTCAAGCTATTGGCTATTGGCCTCCACCTTGTAGAGCCTCAACCTCCATCAGTTTTGGGCATCCCTCCAAGACTCTGTCCTTGGCCCATTTCTCTTTTCCCTCTGTAATCTCTAAAAGGATTAATATATGTGTGATACAGGCCAGGTATTTACTCTCCCAATCCCCACCCACAGTGACAGTTTGGGTTTCCAGTTGTTGACTTCTAAATCTCCTCTTAGGGTTCTAGGGGTGGCCCTGATGGTTTGGGGGTAGATTTTTCTAGTACTTGACAACACAACTCCCCACCAGTGTGTTTCCCTCACTCCTCACCTGCCCTGAAGACCCTAAATCATCTAGTCAGGAGGATGAGACTGAGGCTTTCTTGTCTCTTTCTCTCCCTTCTAGTCTACCTCTCCCTAATGATTCCTACTCAGGGGCTTGATTGGAAGGGCTCCGACCATTATGCTGCCAGATGCTCCAATCCCCTGGGTTCTGAACTGCTTTTTCCATTTCATAGAAGACCCACAGGGTGTGACCAAGTATCCTTTGCTAATATCAACACTCCAATTCATCCCGTGGCTTTCAAGGATTTCTCCCATTTACGCTAATGCCCCGGTTGGATTGATGGGTTGTTCTTCAGGCCTTGTTCACATCTAGTTCACACCTGTGATTCAAACCAGATGTGGTCTCACTGGATAAAAGGTGTCAGCACTAAGTAGGGTGGGGCCAATGATTGACTCAATTGGCCCCCACCCTGATGGGTGGAAAGTGCTTTGTAAACTCTGGAGAGCTATAAAAATGGCTGTTTTGTGGCAGATTCCCAGAGTTGGGAGAAACCTCAAAGGTCACCAAAGCAAGCTCTTATATGAATCAGGAATCCCGCCTCCCCCCCCCCCCCATAGCCACCCAGTTAAGTGGTTATCCAACTACTTGAAGACCTCAATTGGATGATGGGGGAACTTGACAAAGCTGCTCATTCCATTCTTGGGTGGTTCTGAAAGTCCTTTCTTATAGTGACTTCTTTCTGTCACTTTCCAACTATGACAGAATGTCTGGTGAGGGAGGGGCCCTGAAAGGAGCAGAGAAAGGATGAGTGCTAAAAATGGAAGCCAGCTAAAGTGGAGCGCTAAATGCCAACTCCATTGCCTTCCTAATTTTGTCAAGGTTTGGGTTTGATGTCTGTCTATTTGGAATGATCATGAGACAGGGAATCAGGAGACCTGGGTTCTATTTCTGAGTTTTATTGGCTTTGGGAAATCTCTGTGCTCTTTCTAAACCTCACTGTCATCATTTGGAAGATGAAAGGATTGGACCCTACTGGTTACTATGAACATGATTGCCGAGGTCCTTTCTAGCTCTTAGGGGGCATCACCAGTTGTCCTGACCTTTGTCTTGCCACTGGACCCAGATGGCTCAGGAGGTAAAAGTGAGGCTGGTGAATTTGAACAGGTTTGCCTCACTTAAATCCAATCCATTTGTAAGTCAAGACTGCTGATGTCACTGGTCTTCTTCGAGAATTAAGCACAAACAACCACAACAACAGTGGTCTAACTCTTAAATTCCATGCTCCAAGGACCTTCTGGCTCTGAATTCTCCTTTCTCACCCACCCTCTGCCATTCTGTATTATATGTTCTCGGGACTCTTTCAGCTCTGATATTTTGTAAGTCTATGATTCTTGGACTCTGTGGGCCCTTCTCTCTTGAGGGTCAAGGGGCTAGACCCCAAGGTCCCAGGGCTAATCTCTTAGGACAATTCCCCAGTCTGGGCTGGCCAGAGGTCTCTCTGCACCTGCTCTTCCTCCCAAAGCCTCAAGAGCCCTTCTCTCTCTCCCCTCCCCCCCTTGCCTGCATCTCCTCCCCCTGCCTCCCTCTCCCCCTCCCTCCCCCTCATCACATTCCCTGTCAAACAGACACACCAAACCCAGCCCTCCCCACCCCCCCAGGACAATGGAGCTCTTTCAGACTGGCACAAAGGAAGGTTGAAAAGGGGAGAATGAATTTCTAGCTGTGGAGGGTGGGAGAGGGAGGGTCGGGGTAGGGGGGAAGAAGGGGGGGGCAGCCGCAGAAATGCTCCAGATGTGTATTTATTCATGTCTGACACAACACAATTTGATTTTCCACCTAAAAGATCAAATAATATTTCAGTTACAGTTAATTACACAGCTCCAAAGAACAGCCCGGGAAACTCTGTGGTTCATCTTGTGTGTGGATTTCACACATGGCTTCATCTGCTTATGGGTTACATTCTCTGCTGGCTGTTCATTATGGGGACGGCATGGTGCCATCCCACCTCCTGCAAACAGAGGTGGCTACATGGGGCACCGATCCCAGAACCCCCCAGGCCCCTCTGTGCCCAGGGAAACTTTACCACTGCTGTCCCCAAGGCAGGATCAGTGGGGAGCTTTGCTTTCCTAGACTAGAAGGCAGAAATTCTAGATCCTCATTCTGGATTTGCCATTCATGAGCAAAACAGCTAAATGGTGCAGTGGATAGAGCACTGGGCCTGGAGTCAGGAACACCTGTGTTCAAATCCAGCTTCAGACACTTAGTAGCAGTGTGACTCTGGGCAAGTTGCTTCACCCTGTTTTCCTCAGCTTACTCATTTAGAGAATGAGCTGGACAAGGAAATGGCGAATCATTCTAGTACCTCTGCCAAGAAAACTCCAAATGGGGTCATGAAGAGTCAAAAAGAATGACATAATCACCATC
>NC_050573.1:17832013-17990785 GCF_011100635.1 Trichosurus vulpecula
GAAGATGAGTCTTTCTGACTCAAAGCCCAGTGCTTTACCCACTGTGCCGTCTTACTCCCCTAGAAGTGGTTGGATTGGGGACCAATTAGTAGACTCATTGCGATAGTGATGAAAGTCTGCAGCAGTGTGGTGCCAGAGTGAATGGGAGAAGTGGGCATATTTGTGGGATGTTGTCAAGAAAATACATTTTGTACTTTCTCTTTTGTTTATTTATCGTCTCATCCCTCGCCCTCCCAGTAGACTGTACGTTCTTTGAAGCCAGAGGCTGATTTTGCATACCTAGTACCTTCACATTGTTGGTACTTGGTGTGAGCTTTTTACAAGTTTGTTGAATCCAATTGGATAAATGGTTATTGGATTTAATTGAATTTGGCATGAGCATATTGGACTGGGCTGGTCCTCCTGGTGACTCTGCTTGATTCCACCACAAAGTCCTGCTCCATATTTCATTAGAGCTGAGAGCTGAGCCGGGCCCTGAAACTTGGGTTGTAGCTAGGTCCTCATTGGCTGTTGCCAGTGGAGGGAGGCCGGGGAGATTTCATACGATTTCTTGACTTCTCTTTCGTTTTTTATCATTTTCAGGTTCATGCATTCCTAATCGTTATGAATACCATGGCGAAATTAATAGTTCTATGGTTGGTTTATTACATTTAGTAAAATTATGTGCGCGCAGTGTTTGCCAAGAAAAGACGTGGAGGCAGACACTTTAATCATGTAAAGATGATAATTTAGTTGTTACACTTGTTGAAATGATGGGATTAATTTTTTAAAAGTTTGCAAACTGGAGGAGAAACGGAAAACATTAATTCAGTTAGACAAGCAGGCCAGCGACTGACAAATCCTTTCAACCAAACTTGGTAATGCACTCATGCTTGGGACCCAGTGAGGAGGAGGGCTGGTAATGGATGGACTCTCATTGGAGGAATGTCTTGGTGGTGGAAAGAACTCTGGACTGGGAGGAGGAAGACCCTGGCTCAGCAGCTCTTAGGTGAGGAGTTTCTTCTGTTTGGGGTTTAGCCTCCCCCTGTTCCTTACCTCCTTCCCCCTTTCCCCACTTTGTAAAATGAATGGGGTCTGACTATCTCTAAGCATTATCTCTAGTTCCTCTATCATTAGATGGGCCTCTGTGGTCCTTACAGGCCCCTCAGTGGAAGGGCTTGATGAACAAATGGGTTACAACATCATTTATGCTGGTATCTTGTTTATCAGCAGAAGTCAGTCTTAGGAATCGGAGAGAAGGCCTAGAGAGGATGAGCCCAGGGATGACTTGGAGGCAGATGGTACAGGGAACCAGGAGGCTGAATTGGGCCTCAGCCTTGCCTCTGTCCTCTCACTTTTGGTTTATTGCTTCCCTTTTCTGGTCCCGTTTCTACAGCTGTAAAATGAGGGCTTGACTAGATCAGGAGATCTCAACTTAGGGTCCAGTGAGCTTATTTTCAGAAATACTTTGATGTCTACCTGTCAATAGAATTTGTTTCCTGTGTAATTCTATGTGCTTTATTTTATACCTTTAAAAACATGATTCTGGAAAAAGGGATCAGAGGATTCACTGGATAGTCGGAGGGTCCAGGACCCGAAAAGGGTTAAGAGCCTCTGAAATAAATAAGGTTTTTCAACTCTGACATCCCCTGTTCTAAACCTCCTCCCAGCTCTGACATTCCCTGTTCTAAGGCCCCTCCCAGCTCTGACATCTCCTGCTCTAAGGCCCCTCCCAGCCCTGCCTTCCCCTGTTCTAAACCCCTGCCCAACCCTGACATTCCCTGTTCTAAGCCCCCTTCCAGCCCTGACATTCTCTGTTCTAAGGCCCCTCCCAGCTCTGACATTCCCTGTTCTATGGCTCCTTCCCAGTTCTGACATTCCTTGTTCTAAGGCCTCTTCCAGCTCTGACATCCTCTGTTCTAAGGGGTTTCTCAGGATATAAGGTTACTTGAGGCCAGGGACTCTCTCATTTTCACCTCTATCCCCACTGCCCAGCATAGTGCCTGGCACACAGTAGGCACTTAATAAATGCTTGTGGATTGTTTGATACTCCTTGTTCTCTGCACTAAGTCCTGTTCCAACATCCTCTGAATGAGTGATTCCAAAGATTAATTTTTAAAATGCTTAAAGCAATTCCTTTCACTCCTCAATGACTTTCCTTTCCCGCCCCAGCTGCACCCTCCCATGCAGCCAGGGAGCACAGTTAAATGAAAACGAGCCAATGCATTGGTTCCATATAGGAGTGTGTGGGCCGTCCCGCACCTGGAGCCACCGTCTTTCTTCCAGGAGGGGGATGGGCGCTTTGGCACGATGTCCTTCTTCCGGTGTCTCTGTCAATCAGAATTTTGAAGTCTTTCCGTGGCGTTTTCTTTTGCATTGCTTTGGTCATCCTGGAAACTGTTCTCCGGGTCCTGCTTCCTTTGTTTTTCATTAGCTCATAAAAATCTTTTCAAGTGTCTCTGAATTGTTTCTCTTCATTGCGTTTTATGGAAGGAAACAAGCATTTATTAAACGCCTTCTCACGTCATCATTGCATTTGATCTTTACAACAACCCTGAGAGACGGCGGCTATCATTATTACCCCCATTTTACAGACGGGGAAACTGAGGCAAACAGTCACAGAACGAGTAAGTGTCTGAGGCCGGATTTGAACTCAGGGTACTCATGTTATTCTGTGTGTGTCTATGTGTAACAACATATAAATACACACATTTGAAGCCCTTACAAGCTATGTGAAGAATTGATGGAGAGTAATCTCAGAGGGAAGATGCTGGTAGTGGGTGCCATTGGTGGGACTGGGGAGATTTGGCTGATCTTGAAGGTCCGAAGGTGAGCTGGAGTTGTCTCCTTTTCCCAGAAGATAAGGTGGGAACAGATTCTTGAAGGAAGTCAGGGAAGCCGGGAGGTGAAGGTGAGCATTCCAAGCCAGGGGGAGAATGAGGACAAAGGCAGAGTCCTGTGTTCAAGATGTGGCTTCTAGACAGGCAGTGTAGACAGATTATAGAACATAGAACAGGGGTGGACTGCTGGAGTGGGAAGAAGCCACGCCGCAAATGACTTTAAATCCCTAAACTGTAGATGGTACACTCCCTAATGCCACGGCTAGATTTGTTTCTGGCTTTGTATCCCCTGCACCATTTTTTCTAAGTTGTTGTTTTAATCTTCGATTTAACCTGTACAGGGAAAATCTGGTGTGGAAACTCCTCTACCGATCCAGATCCAGTAACTGTAGTTCTAGTATTTGGGGGCACCGAGAAGATCCGGGAGGGACCTGAGAAGTCATGGAGTTCAGCCCCTTCATTTGACGGTGAGTTGACTGAGGTCCAGAGAGGGTAAATAATGGACTCCCCTAAAGTTTCAGGGCCCCCGTTTCTTCAGCTGTAAAAGGAGGAAGTTGGACCAGATGACCTCAGAGGTCCCTCCACCTCGTGGTCTAGGATCTGCCATCACACAGCTTCTTTCCTTATGTGTGGTAGGTACCTACATGGTTGTTCATTGAATTCAATGAGCACGAGGTTTGTTGAACTAACTGAAAATTGTTTGCCTGGGAAGGCAGGGGTAGAGTCAGGCTTGGAGTGCAGGTCTGTTTACTGCTAGGTCAAGCTTCTCTGTGCTAAGCTGGGGCCTATATCAAGCTACCCCCAATGCCTATCCTGACAGACAGGTGCACACACACACACACACACACACACACACACACACAGAGACACACAAACACATATTTTTCAGTCCTGTCTGACTCTCCACTACCCCATTTGGGGTTTTCTTGGCCATTTCCTTCTCTAGCTCATTTTATAAATGAGGAGACTGAGGCAAATAGAGTTAAGTGACTTGCCCAAGGTCACACAGCTAGTAAATATCTAGATTTCAACTAAGGTCTTCTTGACTCACTCTATCCACTGTGCCTGCCTCCCCCACCCCCTACTCAGAGTTGAATCTTCCAGAAAGGAATGGCAGTTGTCACTAAGTGAATGAACCCTACCCAAGGAGGTGGGCATGGATGTGACTGTGGGAAGCTCATTTAGGGGACCTTAGTTCCCATGCTTTGCTGCTTCCTCCCAGCTCCTCCCCATGTTCTCAGCAGGCTTAGACCAGATTCCAAGAATGTCATGTGTCTGGGAAGATGCTGTCGAGGTGCAGAGCAGGGGGGCAGGGTGGCCGGGCTGCCTGGGATCGAAGGGTCATGGCATCATTTTATTTAGGACATGGGTATGTGTGTGTGGGCCCAGTGGGGTTGTGGGAATGGGGGAAGAGAATGGAATTCCAGGACCTCATGGGCCCGTCAGTCTAAGCATGATTTAATATTCAGGTTCTCCTGGTTCCCAAAGGAAACCATGTTCATTCCCACCATGGCTGGGGGTGGGGGTGGGGTGGCGATCTGCTCACCCAAGGGCTTCTGGGAAATTCTCCTAAGGTCCTTCTTGGCCTGTCTCCCTGCTTCCCCTAACACAGACTCACATACATCAGATATACACCAGCTACATGTGTGTTGCTCCAATACTGCATGCTCAGAGAACCATGAATACACAGAAGACATGTAGAGACTTACACACTCGGCTCCCTCCAAAGGACCTTGGACCATATAATTCAGAGCAGAAAGGGAGCCTATGGGGCCTAGTCCAACTCCCCAAAGTCCAGAGAGGATGATTGATTTAACATTTTATGTATCATAGAACCAGACTGGAATGACCTTAGAGGCTGGCTAGTCCAAGGCCCCCATTTTACTGCTGAGGAAACTGAGGCCCAGATAAATTAAGTTACTTATCCAAGGTCAACGAGAGGTAGATGGTAGAGCTGGGATTGGAACTCAGGTCAATCAGTGTATCAATCGATGAGCATTTATTGAGGTGGGAAATGAGACACTGCGTTCCGGCAAAGTCAGGGGTAACTACTTGTTGCAAGGGAGGGCTTCCCGTGGAAGGAGCTGGTGGGCAGTGATAATAAGGCAAAAAAGAGAGAGCATTTATTAAGCACTTACTGTATGCTAAGTGTGGTAAGCACAAGCAAACACACAGTCCTTGCCCTCTGGGTGCTTATATCCCAACGAGGGAAGACGAAACTAAGAGTAGAATGGCCTTTGGGCCAGAGCAGTTGGCCAGGAGATGGTGGAGATGAAATCTAGAGAATTGAGGCAAGAAATACTACTGGGGCCCTCCTGAAATAATGGTCTGGGACAACATTCACCAACCAGGAAAGAAAAGGGCTTCAGGGATACATTTAAACTACACAAAAAACAGCAGCGGCAATTCCAGAAGGAAGCACAATTTTAAAAATTTAATATGTATAGAAGAGAAAACTGGCCATAATGGGAACTCTCAGTTTCATAAATAATCATCTGATTATGAATGAAAAAGAACGAGCTACTGTGGGAGGTAGTGAGGTCCCCATCACTGGAGGTGTTCAAGCAGACACTAGAGGACAACTTCTCAGGGATTCTGTAGAAGGGCTTCTTGTTCAGGTCAAAGCTGGATGAGGTTCCTCTGAGGACCCTGCCAGCCTGTGCCAGGCACTGTGCTAAGCCCTGGGGCTATAAAAAGAGGCAGATGACAGTCCCTGTTTCAAGAAGCTTTGTTGTTCACTTGTTTCAGTCTTGTCTGATTCTTTTTGACCCCATTTGGGATTTTCTTGGCAAGCATGCTGGAATGTTTTGTTGTTTCCTTCTCCGGCTCATTTTGTAGATGAAGAAACTGAGGCAAACAGGGCTAAGTGACTTTGCCTAGGGTCAAGAAGCTCACAATCTAGTAAATAATAATAACTACTGATATGTGCAATTATTTGTATAAACAAGTTATTCATTTGTACTGTTATTCATTATACCATCATACGATTTATCTACATCCATCCATCTATCCATCTATCCATCTATCCATCCATCCATCCATCCATCCATGCATCCATCCATCCATCTATCCATCTATCCATCCATCATCCATCCATCCATCCATCCATCCATCCATCCATGCATCCATCCATCTATCCATCCATCTATCTATCCATCTGTCTATCTATCTATCTATCTATCTATCTATCTATCTATCTATCTATCTATCTATCTATCCATCCATCCATCCATCCCTCGGTCCATCTGTCCATCTGTCTATCTATTTATGAAATTTCCATCCTCCACATGTGGAAACTGAGGCTTTGAGGCATATAATGACTTACCCAGGGGCACAGAGCTAACAAATATTTAAGGTAGGATTTGTACCCAGATCTCCCTGAATTCAAATCCAGAGCTCTCCTATACATCCTGGTCTTGATGACATGCTTTTACCTTCTCTTCTTCCTCTCCCCTTTCTCCTTTCTCTCCTTCCTCTCCTGCTCCTTCTCCCTGCTCCCCTTGTGGGTTTATTTGTAGGTCTATTATGAGGGGGTAATCCTTTGTTAGATTAAGTCATGGCCTGTTCCTGGAATCCTGTACAAATATTGACCCAGGCAGGGGGAAGCGAGGCAGAGTGAGGCAATTCACAAATAACGGGGGCATCCACAGTCCATCCTGTAGCTCCCCCCGCCTCCCCCAAGTTCCAAGCACAATGACTGGGAATCACTAAGGAGACCGACGTGGAGTTTTAACCAATGATGACAGCTGACAGTCCAAGTGTAAATAGGGACCTGAATGACTATATTGACTCCTAATTCCTCGTTTCAGCCTTAGCTGGGCTGACCTGTGCAGCAGTGACAGACCCTGGGGGCAGACCGCCATCTTGACAAATGGCCGAGGTCCTCATTGGTCATTCAGTGTAATCCAGTGCAAACCAATGCAATCTAACGAACATGTACTAAGCCCCTCCTATGGGCAGGCCATTGCATTAGTCATTGGGGATTTTGGGGGGGTGGTCTGGGCCCGAGGTTCATCCATTTGGGGGAATTCCCAATTCCCTCCACCACTTCAGAGAGGTATAACAACAGCAACAACCACAGCACCGACAGCAGCAGTAGCGACACCCAAAATGAATTCCTGCCCTGAAGAACTTTGCATTCTACTGGAGATGACGATAGAGAAGTTCAGAAACTTTGCTTTTTGTCTGGAGAGTGTAATCACCTCATTTTCGTTTTTATTGATATCTTTCCCTTTTATCTGACCTACATCTCCCAATAAATCTCCCCCTGCTTCCCTTCCTGGAGCATCAAACTTTATGATTTTAGATAGGGCTGGATTTGGAGTCAGAGGTCTTGGGTGCAAATCCAGGTTACTGCTTACTCTCCCTATGTCCCCGGGCAAACTGATGCAGCTCTCTGGGCCTCAGTTTCTTCATCTGTCGAAAGAGGGGCTTGGGTTGGATGGCTCCTAATTTCCTTCCAGCTGTCGATCTAAGACTCTGTGACCCTAAGTCTGAATCTTCTCTTAGCCTTTCTTAACTTAGACCTTCTCCTTTTATCATGAGATTTCTTCTGGAGGGGTGAAGGTTTTTTCTCTCTTCTGACTTTCTCTGGTTGGGTTTCCAATAGAAGATTCATCCTTCTTCTTTCTCTTTTTTTAATCTTCATTTTTTATTTTTGATTTTCATCTCTTCCTTCTTACGACCCTCCTCTCCTTCTCTTTCTCTCTCTCTCTCTCTCTCTCTCTCTCTCTCTCTCTCTCTCTCTCTCTCTCGTATCATGGGGCCACAAATTTAGAACTGGAAAGGACCTTAGAGGTCCTCTAGTGCAACTAATTTCTTTTTCTCTTTAACTTATGTGAAAACTAAGTTTCACTGTGCATTTAACTGACTTGTAAAGCTGGTTAAATTTAAGAGCTGAGGATTTGAACATGCATGTCTCCATGGGGCAGTTAGGTGGCTCGGGGGATAGAGGGTTGGGCATTGAGTTAGGAATACTCATCTTTTTGAGTTCAAATCTGGCCCTCAGACAGGACCAAGCTGTGTGACCCTGGGCAAGTCACTTCACCTTGTTTGCCTCAGTTTCCTCATCGGTAAATGGACTGGAGAAGGAAACGGCAAACCACTCCAATGTCTTTGCCGAGAAAGCCCCCAACGGGGTCCCCTCCTCTTCTCTCCCTCTTTTCTCCCCTCCTTTCCTTTACACTCTTTCAACTTCCATTTCAATTTCATTTCCAAGGAGACAGATGGTGCCCTCTATCTCTGGTCTCCTCTCTGTTAGATCTTTGGGAGAGCCAGAGGGAAATGAGGGACATGGTTGGCTGGAACCCAGCATCCTGTTCCGGATTTCAGAGAATCATAGAATTTCCAGGCTGGCAGGGTCCTCAGAGGAACCTCATCCAGCTTTGACCTGAACAAGAAGCCCTTCTACAGAATCCCTGAGAAGTTGTCCTCTAGTCTCTGCTTGAACACCTCCAGTGATGGGGACCTCACTACCTCCCACAGTAGCTCGTTCTTTTTTTTGGTTAACTCTAATTGTTCTTATATCAAGGTGAAATCTGCCTCTTAGAAACTTCCCCTGTTGTTCTTAGTCCCAGCTCTGAGATTCTTGGATTCCATATTTTAAGGGCTGTTGTGTCAAATGTGATTAGAATTGTCCTGATTGGCTTCAGTGGGTAGAACAGGCACACATCGAGTCCATGGTCCTCTTGTGCTCCAGAAACTTCAATGGCTCTCTATTGCCTCTATTGATCATTTTCATTCTTTCCAATCTAATCCAACCAGTGTCATTGGGCAGCTACTAAGAGCAAAGCAGTATGCCAGGCATTTAACAAAGAAAAATATTGAAAGCAGACCCTGCCCTCAAGGAGCTTACATGCTCTGTAGGTGAGGTGGACAAGGATAACATGTAAACATATAATTATATATCTGACAATTTGAGGAAGGAGAGACAGACCACCAACACTGAAGGGGTCAAGGAGGGCTTCCTGAGCTTTAATACTAAAAGAGAGACAGAAGTATGGAGTGAGTGCATTCCAGGTAAGGGGCACAGTGTGTGCAAAGATGCCGGGGTGGGAGATTGGGTACTGATTTCAGGGAATAGTGAGGACAGTTTGGCTCGCAAATAGACTATGTTAAGGAGAATGAGTTGATGTAGTGGGTAGACAGCTGACCTTGGCATCAGGAAGATCTATGTTCTAGTGCTGCATCTGGCACCTATAGGTTCTGTGGTTCTAGGCAAATTATTTAACTTCTGGTCACCTTGGGCAACTTTCTAAAGTTTTAAGTTGTAGGACAGGGGCTGACCTGGATTGGTTGAGGGAGCATCTTCATTGTTATTTGTTTAAACAGTGAAATCATGGGGGTGGGGGTATAATAAGTTTGGAAAGTAAGCTGCAACCAGATTGTGGAGGATTTTAAATATTAGCTGGAAAAATGTATTTTTTTTTTATCCTAGGGACAATAGGGAGTCATTGAAGTTTTCTGAGCAGGAGAAAACCATGATCCTGAATTGTTCTATTCCACCGTCTGGGGCAAAGCAGAACAAATCTAATCAGTAGAGTTCAAATCCTCCCTCAGACCCTCCTTACCTGTGTGACCTTGGACAAGTCACTTCCCTTCCCTAGACCCTGGCTCCCTTCTCTGTAAAGTGACTGGGTTGGACTAGGTGGCCTCTGAGGTCCTTTGCAGCTCTGGATGAGGCTCCTCAGATCTCTTGACCATCCTGATCAGCTTCCTCCGGATAGTCCTCATTTTTTCCATGCCCTTCATAAAATGCATTTTCCGTACTTTACAGATAACCTCTGTAGGTTGTCTTCAGTTCCTACAGATAGTTACCTGCCCACAAATCTGACTTGCACTGATTATGCCATACGGAGAGCTGAGAGGGAGCCCAGATACCATCTTGTTTAATCCTCACAGATGAAGAAACTGAGGAATGGAAAGGTAAAATGAGTCAAAAAGATACCACGATGCAGCAAAAAGAACACCAAGTATAGATCTAGGAGATGTGGTTTCAAAACCTGGCTCTGACACAGTAGCTGCAGGACCTTAGACAGGTTGCTTCAACTTCCTGATCTCAGTTAACTCATCTGTAAAGTGGGGGTGATGGTATTTTCACTGTGTACCCCATGGGATTGTTGTGAGGAGAGTGCCTTGTGAGTTTCATTGATTATTATTGCTATTTTGTCAATATCGGTGGAATCCTCCACCATTTTGAGTGAACCATCTATGTGGGATTTGGGGAAGGGAATGGGTAAGAATCACACAGGATGTTGAAAAGGGTGGTAGCGCTGTGATGTGGATAAGGATTCATTCAAGAATGGAAGTACTAATGTACCAGATGGGATTTTCCTCTAGAGACCCAAACCCTAACCTTTCATCCCTGGAATCACGTGACTGAAAGGAGACCAGGAGAGATATATTTCTCCATCCACCAGTGGCTTAGTTTGGCTGTCTGGAAAAGAAAGTAACAACAGCAACAGCTAACATTTACATAACACTTTAAGGTTTGCAAAGTGCTTTACAAATATCATCTCATTTGATCTCCACAACAACCCTAGCAGGTAGGTGATACCATTATCCCCATTTTAGGGATAAAAAAACTGAGGCAGGGAGAATCTAAATGACTTGTTTGAGGTTACGCAGCTAGTAAGTGTCTGAGGCCATATTTGAACTCAGGTCCTCCTGAGTCCAGGTTCAGCCCTCTGTCCATGGTGCCATCTAGGAAATAGTACCGTTCCCTAAATCCCAGGCTGAGCCTGTTCCCACGGGAGAACCAGCCACCAAAGCTGGCTGGGCGTGCGGGGCTACTCCTGAGCCAATGCTCTAAAATAATGGAACAGTTGGTTCTTGGGAGTTTCTGACAATAACCATGAATATGTTTTGAAATGTGCAGTAATGGGAGTGGACCCGATTCTGGTTGAATTTAAATAATGTGGTTTCACGCAGCACGATTTAAATCAAACATGGATAATTTATGCTGAAATGAGCTCTAGGATGCATTTATTCCCAAGTAGGTGATGAGTGTAACATAGTGCTTGATTTATGAGGTTATACTTTTTTTTATATGAAAATCACTACCAAAAATATTTAGAGTTTCCTTTTATTGACGGAGCCCTCGCCGTTTTCTAGAGACACATCAATAGAGAGGAGCAGCTCTCGGCTTCCCGATTCCCCGTTTGCGGCAGCAGTCAGCACATAAGTCACCCTCAAATTGCCACTTAGACGACCTAGCCAAGAGGGATGGAAGAAGAGATATATGTTGGTGCGTGCACGCATGAACAGACACCCGGGCATGCACCCTTCAAAAGACACTCCAATGCATTGCTTTATAGGCAGAATCAGGGACATATGCTGCATATGCTCATACTCAGGAAGGGAAACATCCTCATCTGCACCCTGACACACCCTCCAAAACATTCTCTGAAACATTAACTTCTGAGCAAACGCAGACCCACGTTCACACTTTGATATACAGAGAAGATCAGGTACACATATATGTCCTCCAAAGTACATTCCTCTGTGCTCTTATATGGACAAACTGAGACCAATACACACACACACACAGACACACACAGACACACACAGACACACTCAGATATATGTACTCAGACACAAATTACTATGCCCTCAGAAATGTTGTCCAATAATCTACTAATTCGTTGGCACACTTTTATACACCTACTTGCACATGCTTGAATGTTCATAGCTACTAGTATTCATATACACATTCTCCTCACACTCACAGATTCACACCCACGTTATATAAGCATTCAAACGGTCTTGGAAACATATGTGCACTTCCTTACAAACACCTTACACCTTACAAACATAAAACATATTCTGGAACATATACAGAAAGTGAAATCATGCAAACAAATATGTGTGGCAAGAGTACACACTCACCTGTTCACATGCATTAATTCCTACTTATGTAAAACATACCCTCATCTTCACAAATATTCTAAAGTATATAATCCAAAATAGAGAATTCTAAAATGTAGCATCAAACCCGCATATATATGGACATAAATACAAGTATGTATATACAAACATATGTGTCATGGTAGTGGATACAGTCAAACTCAGAAAGATCTGAGTTCGAATCTTGCCTCAAACACTGCTTAGTTAGGTGACCCTGGGAAAGTCACACCCTCTCCAGTCTCAGTTTCCTGATAAAATGGAGATAATACAAGCACCTCCCTCACAGGGTTATGGCAGGGTTAGTTGGTACAATGGATAGACTGCTGGGTCTAGAGGAAGGAAGACCTGAGTTCCAATCCAGCCTCAGATGTTTACTAGCTGTGTGACCCTGGGCCCATCATTTAACTCTGTTTGCCTTGGTTTCCTCAACTGTGAAATGAGATGGAGAAGGAAATGGCCAACCACTCCAGTATCTTTGCCAAGAAAACCGCCAAAAGAGGTCACAGAGAGTTGGACATGATTAAAATGACTCAACCACACAGGGTTATTGTGAAGACCAAATACTAAATAAATATATTTGTATAATATATACTATTTTATTATATAATTTATGTAATATATAGCTAGTGTGGCTTCAGAAAGGGCCGAAGGATGGTTGATATGGTGTTTGCTGCCCGGCAACTCCAGGAGAAATGCCAGGAGCAGAACAGAGGTCTGTGCGCAACATTTCTAGATCTGACCAAGGCCTTTGTTAGTTGTGAGGGCTTATGGAAAATTGTCTCAAAATTTGGTTGTCCAGAGGACTTCGTCATCATTGTACATCAATTTCATGATGACATGTCTGGGTTCTGGATAAAGGATGATGTTCTCACGTTTTCTCAGTTAGCAATGGAGTGAAACAAGACTGTGTGCTTGCTCCCATGCTTTTTAGCATGGTATTTTCAGCCATGTTGTCAAATGCTTTCAGTGAGGATTAACATGGCATCAAGGTCAGCTACCTCACTGATGGTAAATTCTTCAACTTGAAAAGGCCACAAGCCAAGACCAAAGTGGAGGGAGTGTTGGGGCATGATTTTCTGTTTGTGGGCGATTGTGCACTCAGTGCAGCCTCTGAAGGTGAGATGCAACAAAGTATGGATCAATTCTCTGCTGCTTGTGCTAATTTTGGCCTAACAATCAACACCAAGAAAACCCAGGTGCTCCAGCAACTAGCATTGTACCATCCATATGTGGAGCCATTAGTTACAGCAAATGGAGAAGTTTTGAAAGCTGTAAATAAGTTCACTTACCTTGGTAGTGCCCTCTCCAGAGGTGTATACATTGACAATGAAGTTGACACACCCATTGCCAGAGCTGGCTCAGTGCTTGGGAGGCTCCAAAGGAAAGTGTGGGAGAGAAGAGGCATTAGACTGACTACCAAATGAAGCTCTACAGAGCTGGGGTGCTGACCTCATTATTGCATGCCTGTGACACCTGGACAATCCACCAGCACCATGCCAGGAGACTGAATCGCTTCCATTTGAATTGTCTTAGGAAGATTCTGAAGATCACCTGGAAGGATAAGGTACCAGACACTGGGGTCTTTTCTTGAGCTTAACTGCCAAGCATTCAGACTCTTCTGCAGAGAGCACAACTCCTATGGGCTGGCCACGTTGTTCGAATGCAAAACGTATGCTTGCCAAAAAGACTATTTTGTGGAGAACTCACACAGGGCAAGTGCTCATGTGGTAGTCAGAAGAAGCAATACAAGGACACTCTTAAGGTCTCTCTTAAGGACTTTGGAATTGATTGTGTGACATGGGAGACACTGGCACAGAACCACTCCTCATGGCATACCCACATCAGAGAAGGTGTTGTGCTCTATGAGCAAAGCAGAATTGAAACAGCTCTAAGGACATACGGGATGTGCTGCAGATTTAAAGAATGCATCCCAAATGTTCACATGGCCTATTTGTGCCCAACCTGTGATACAGCATTCCGAACTCGTGTTGGTTTGATCAGCTACAGTTGGACACACCGTAATTTGATTCTTAACATGGTGATGTTCCAGAACAAAGGACAACAACCAATATTTATATTATATAATTTATATAGTATATACTATTCATATTAGGTATGTATATAATTTATATGTGTATAATATATAAATAAGATAAATATATTTACATATTAACATATATAAACACTTTACAAATCTCAAAATGCTATACGAATGTTAAATGTTATTAGCATGATCTCTATATGATGACATGCCTGTTATCTGGGTCAATTTCCTTTCCTTCTCCACCTTTGTTTGAATTCTCCCATGTTCCTCGGTATTTGTGACTGGCCATTCTCCCATAGTACAAGGCCTTTCTATGCCCACACTCTCAATGTTGCCTTATGTACCTATTATTCATATAAATTTAATCATATTTTTCCATCCATCCATCCATCCATCCATCCATCCATCCATCCATCCATTCAATAATCCATTGACTTTTATTAAGTGCCTACTATGTACACTCAGATTTAGTGGATAGATCACTTCTTAAAGTGTTTACAATGCTTCATTCACAGTACCTTGTATATCTTAGGTGCTTAATAAGTGTTGTTATGCTATTTATTAGCTGTCTGATCCGAGCACCATTTCTTCTTCTCTGGTCTTCAGTGTCTCATCTGTACAGTGAGGCATTGTCTCTTAGATTATCTCCAACTTTAATAGTAATTGTTGAGTTGTTCAGTCTTGTCTAACTCTTTGTGACTCCATTTAGGGTTTTCTTGGTGAGGATCCTGGAGTGGTTTGCCATTTCCTTCTCTAGCAGCTCATTTAACAGATAAGGAAACTGAAGCAAACAGGATCATGCAGTTGCTAAGTGTCTGAGGCCAGATTAGAACTCATGAGGATGAGTCTTGCTGATTCTAAATCCAGTGCTCTATCCACTTGACTGCCTAGCTGCCCACCAATAATAGTTCATGCTTATATGTTGCTTTAAGATTTACGCAGCATCGAAGACACACCATCTCATTGGATAAAATGCGTCATGTAGTGGATTCTTGACCTTAGGCTTCTGACATATCTATTTACAGCACAGGAAAGATGATAATTCTTCCAAATGAAATAAATTCAAATGAATTTTAATTTAAACCAAACAAGGGGAGTAGAAACTTGGAACTAGTCAAAACCACAACTCCAGAAAGGCTGGTGATCTCTGGTCCTTAGCTCAGGTGATGTCTGGGGTGCTCTTTCTCTCTTCACCTGCCTTTCCCACAATCTCTAACTGCCATTCAAAGTACGGCTGGGGGCCAACTCCCATGTCAGGCATATCCTTATCCCCCAGTTAGATCACACTTTCTCTATTGAAATTAATTTGTCTATACTTGCATCTGTCTCCTTGAGGGCAGGGATTGTTTACTTTCTGTCTTTGTATTCCCAGAACCTAGAAAAGTGCCAACTGCTTGGAAAATGCTTAATAAATGTTGAAGTGAATGTTGTACTCTTAATGGGGCAGTGTAGAAGCACAGTGGATAGTGATTGGCATCAGGAAGATCTGGGTTCGAATCCCTCCCCTGATGTTTATTAGCTGTGTGACCAATGGCAAATCACTCTATCTTTTTGAGCCCATTTTTTCTTCTGCAAAACAAGGTTAGTAATGCAGGCTATATCTATCTAACAAAGCTATGGGGAGGCTCAATAAGGTTTTTCTCACCCTTGCCTCACTCAGTCTCTCAAGGAACTCCTTGTAGGAAGCAGTCCTGATCTCTTCTGCCTTTCCATTCTACCTGCTTTAGTCTGGCATGGCATGGTCATTGACCGATGGGGCCAGCTGAATCGTTTCTACCAGCGTCATTTGCACAAATGTACCACGCCGGACCCCACCCTTACCATTAGCAGGGATGTTTGTTGACTTTTTGCCAGGCCTGAGAGGCTGGGATTTGGAGTGGTAGGAATGCTCGAAGGAAGACAAATAGAAGCCATCGGTGGTGGTGGCGGGATGGGGGTATGCCCCCGGATATCACATGCTTTTAGCAAAGCAAGTGGCCAATCTGGCTGATGAAGATGAATCTGTGTGAAGTGAATTAAAACGATCCCTCTCCCTTCCTTGACAGCCAGCCCTTCTTAGCAATTAGAGAGGAGCAAGAGAGCTCAGACAGAATGGAAGTAGGTCAGCAGGGAGGGATCTTATCAGACGGAGGACGTCAGCTGATAATTTATAGGGAGAAGGCATCCTGGGTATATTTTGACTACAGAATTTCAGACTCGAAGGACTCAGCCCTTTCCTGTCAGACAAATTAGTTGGAACTAAATTGCTTGCAACAGTTGAGAAGCATAATGATGTTGTTGCAAGACCACTGCATATGGAGTCAGAGGGCATAGGTTCAAATCCCAGCTTGGACACTTACCAGCATTGGGCACCTGGTAAATGGCTCAACCTCTGTGGGCCTCAGTTTCCTCATTTGTAAAATGGATACTTTGGATTAGATGGGATATTTCTGAAATAGAGGTTGGGTAGGAAAGAAGAATAAGGAAAGGGAATGAAGCTCCTGCCCCATCATAGGCAACTGGAAAGGGAAATGAAGAGAAAAACATAGCAGATCCTAAATTCTGAGAGAAGAGTCTTCTATTTGTCAGATACTCTTGAGTATTGGGAGAAGAAATTAAACTCTCAGCTCCTTAGGAAGGCCAGTGGGGATATCTGGAGCTGGCCAGATGAATTCCTGGGAAATCCAACCACCAGACCAAGTCATGGAATCTCTTACGTTCTCAGAGACATGGAAAATTATCTTTGGTGCCTCAATCTTGAATAAATTCTGAGAAAGATGATGTAGTATGTATAGGATAGAACAGGTAGGGCCTGGAAATCTGGAGTCCTGAATTTAGATTCTGTTTTTCTGCTATAAATGGCTCATGCCACATCCCTGCCTAGTTCTCAGTTTCCCTTTTTGTAAAATGAGGTTTAAATTGATGATCTATAAGTTCTTTTTCAGTTTGAACATTCTCTGTTCTAAGGCCCCTCCCAACCTTGACATTCCCTGTTCCAAGTTCCCTCCCTTTCCTGACATTCATTGTTCTAAGCCCCCTTCCTCCTCTGACTTTCCCTGTTCTAAGCCCCATCTCAGTTCTGACTTCTTCTGTTCCAAGGTCCCCTCCAAGCTCTGACATTCCCTGTTCTAAGGCCTCTTATAGCCATGACATCCCCTGTTCTAAGGCCCCTCCCAGCCCTGACATCCCTTGTTCTCAGGCCCCTCCCAGCTCTGACATCCCCTGTTCTGAAGCCCCTCCCAACCTTGACATTCCCTGTTCCAAGTTCCCTCCCTTTCTTGATATTCATTGTTCTAAGCCCCCTACCTGCTCTGACTTTCCCTGTCCTAAGTCCCATCTTAATTCTGACATTCTCTGTTCTAAGGTTCCTTCCAGCTCTGACTTCTTCTATTTCAAGGTCCCCTCCTAGTCCTGACATCCCCTGTTCTAAGGCCCCTCCCAGCACTAGCATTCTATGCTTTGTTGATGGGATGATCTCTCAGCTCCTTCTTTGCTCCTTTATCCCATAATTTCATCAGTGTTGCTCCCAGTCTCTCTCCCCTCCATCCAGGGCCATCCCCCAAAGTGAGGTCTTTCCCTGTGATAAGGATTTGTTGTAGCAACCTCTGTCCCCAAACACTCAGAAATTTCTTATGTAAATAAACATGCATCTGCAAGCAACATGCGGCTGAAATATGTATCTCATTAAAACCTGGCAGGTCCCAGCCTCGGCTGCCTTCTGGCCAAAGCCACGGAGACAGTAGCATTTTTGCTACACAGGAATAATTTATTTGTGGAGTCTGGAAAGGCCTGAATCTTTCAGCTTTTCTGAAAGCTAGCATCAAGTTTTCTAAGAGAAGAATAAGCCTAAGATTACCCTCCTGTAAAGGAAAACACCTCTGCCCTGTGCTGTCTGTGTGACTCTGGTCAAGTCACTTCCATGGCTGGATGAAGAAATCACAGGATCTGGAGTCTGGAGGATCTGGGTTCAAATCACACCTGTGTTCAATGGCAGAACCCTCAGTGGTCTATTCTGCCATGGTTCTTTTGGGTCTTGATTGTGTCATCCAGTGTCAGGCAGTGAGCCTACTATGTGCACCTACTATGTGCCAAGACTATGGCTTTGGGAGGAAGAAATAAGTAACATTTCTATAGCGTTAACCATGTGCCAGGCACTGTGCAAAGCAGGAAAAAAGGCAGGCCTACCCTCAGAGAGCTCACAAACTAATGAGACACAACATGTAAATGCACACACACACACACACACACACACACACACACACAGACACAAGATGGGATAAATAGGACATAATTAACAAAAGGAAGGCCCTGGAATTAAGAGGGGGTAGGGAAGGTTTCCTTTAGAAGGTGGGATTTTGATTGGTACTTAAAGGAAACTAGAGAGCAGGAGGGTAGTTCAGTGCATAGAGTGCTGGGCCTGGAGTCAGGATGTTTTGAGTTCAAATCTGGCCTTAGACACTTACTAGCTGTGTGACCTTGGGCAAGTTGCTTCACCTTGTTTGCCTCAGTTTCCTCATCTGTAAAATGAGCTGGAGAAGGGAGGGCAAACCACTCCAGTATCTTTGCCAAGAAAATCCCCCAATGGGGTCATGGAGACTCAGACAGGACTGAAAGAATTTAATAACAAACAAGGAAGCTAGGGAGGTCAGTAGTCAGAGAGAAGGAAGGAGAGCATTCCAGGCCTCGGGGAGAGCCGGAGAGAATTCCCAGAGCCAAGAATGGCGTGTCTTGTTCATGGATCAGCCAGGAGGCCAGGGTCACTGAATGGCAGAACATGTAGGGATGTGTAAGTGTAAGAAGACTGGGAAAATGTGGGGTAGGCTGGGATATGAAGGGCTTTGAAAGACAACTGGAGGATTTTCTATTTCCTCTTGTAGGTGACAGAAAGCCACTGGAGTTTCTTAAGTTGGGAGGGGCCCGTGTGACATGGCTGGACCTGTGCTTTTGGCTGTTTGGATGTGGGTGGGCCGGAGGGGGAAGAGAGAGGCGTCAAGCAGGCAGACCCCTCCCCACCAAGCAGCTATTGTAATAGTCCAGGTTTGGGGTGGGAGGGCTACACCAGGGTGGAGGCAGTCTCAGAGGAGAGAAGGGGGTCGTAATGAAGAGAAAATGGCAGGCCTTGGCCAGAGCTTGGCTATAGTAGGTGAGGGATAGTGAGGAATCTGAGATAACACCCAGGTTTCAAGTCTCAGGCACCGGGAGGATGATGTTGCCTGTTACAGTAATGAGCAAACTTGGAAGGAAGAAGGCTTTGGGAGGAAGAAATAATAAGTAACATTTCTATAGTGCTCACCATGTGCCAGGCACTGTGCTAATGCTTTACAATCATGGTCTCATTTGATTCTGGAAGCAGGTGTTATTATTCTGTTTTACACATGAGGAAAGTAGATGATGAATTCTGTTTTGAATAGGTTGAGTCTATGTCTGTGTCTATGGAACATTCAATTGGAGATGTCTAATAGGCAGCTGGAGATGCGAGACTGGAGGTCAGCAGAGAGGCTGGGGTAGGAAAGGTAGATCTGAGAATCATCAGCATAGAGATGGTCGTTGAATCCATGGGAGCTGATGAGATCAGCCAGTGAAGTGGCATGGAAGGAGAAGAGACAGAGGCAGAACAAAGCCCTGAGGGACTCCTATGGTTAAAGCATTGTCTAGGAGAGGATCTAGCAAAGGAGACAGAGAAGAAGCAGTCAGAGAAGGAGGAGGAGACCCAGGAGAGAGAGGGGGTGTCCTGAAAACCCAGGAAGAAGAGAGGATCAAGGAGAAGAGGGTGAGCCACCGAAGTCAAGAAAGATGAGGATTGAGAAAAGGCCACTAGGTTGGGCAGTGAAGAGATCACCTGCATCTTGGGAGGGACAATTTGGGGTTGAGTGATGAGGTAGAAAGCCTGATGATAGAGAATTAAAATAAAAAAATAAACTAAAAGGGCAGGAGGAGAGGAAGCAAAGGCATCTATTGGACCTGGCCTTTTTGAGGAGTCTAGCCACAAAAGGGGCACAATGTCTTGAGGTAGCCTTTTCTACTTAGGGGCAATTGTGATTGTTAAGAAGATTTTAAAAAATTTGCTTCTTTGTATTTTCCTCCCTTTCTGGTACCAAACACAACAAGTCTATCCCTCATTCACATGGTTCCCCTTCAGACACTTAACAACTATCACATCCCCCCAAGTCTTCTCCAGGCTAAAGGTGCCTGGTTCCTTCAACTGGTCTTCACAGGGCATGGACGTGAGTCTCTTTCCCATCCTGGATACCCTCTTCTGAACACTCTTCAGCTAATCAGTAGCCTACTTTAACCATGTTTCCAAGAACTGAGCACAAGACTACAGATGAGCCATGATGAAGGCCCACCCTTTCCATTCTATTCCTGGAAGTTCTATGCCTCCTAATGCTACCCAAGATCACACTAGCTTCCTCATCACACTGCTGATTTATACTGAGCTTATCCTCAGCCACTAAACCCCTCTAATCCTCTTCACACTAACCTTGCCTTCTCCATGTCTTGTACTTAGGAAATTGATTTTTTGTGCTCAGGTCTAAGATTTTACATTCATCTCCGCTGACTCTCACAGTGTAAGATTCAGTCCAATGTCCTGGCCAAAGTTCTTTCAGATTTTAACTGTAACCTCATCCAGTGTCCATTTTGGACATCATTTGCAAAGTTTTTTTGTTTTGTTTTTGGAGGCAATTGGGCTTAACTGACTTGGTCAGCTAGTAAGGGTCAGAGGTTAGATTTGAACTCAGGTCCTCCTGATTACAGGGCAGGTATTTGTGAAACTTTTGATAAAATATCTCATGCTGTTTTTTTTTTTCTGGAGAAGATGGACAGATGTGGATTAGACAATAATGCAGTCATGTGCGTTTGCAACCAAGTGGATGGCCATACTCAAAATGTAGTTATTGGTGCTACAGGGCCGAGGTCAGATCCCCAGGGTTCTCCACTGGAGACCCCTTGCCATGTGACGTTGAACACATTTTCTAATTCTGGTAGTTCTACTCACCTACTTCCTACTTACTTGTGACTGGCTAAAATCTAGGTAAGCTACACTCACAGCCTTCTCCTCATCTACTAATTCCCTTACCTACTGATTCAAACCCAGGTCCAATTGACACCATATTTCTGTTTCAGTCTCAGCTGCCTCCTGACTTTGCTTCCGTGGCCCTTTCTCCCATTGGTGAGTTCTTCCTAGAACTGTCATTTGGGGAAGGGCATCAGTCATCCCTCATTCTTCTGAACTTAGCTACCATGATCTTGGTGCGTATCTCCTTCCATATTCTCCTCTCTTCTCTTCTTTGATACTGTGTCTTTCTTCATTACAATGTAAACTCCTTGAGGGTGTGACCCATCTGTCTTTGTGCTGGTATTTTTATCCACCACTTGGCACAGTGCCTCAAACATAGCAAGTACTTGTTGGCTGATTGCAACTTGTAGCCTCCCAATCGAAGAAGGCTTCCAATAGGTAGTAGTACCCGAGAGAAGTCTTGCAGAAAAAACAAGGATTCTAGGGCATCTAGGTGGCTCCGTAGATAGAACAATGACCCTGGAGTCGGGAGGACCTGAGTTCAAATGTGGCATCAGACACTTGACACTTACTAGCTGTGTGACTCTGAGCAAGTCATTTATCCCCAAATGCCTCAAAAACCCCAAAAGAACTACAACAAAAAAAGAAAAACAAAGATTCTGAGAGATAGGAGTGGAGGGTAAGCATATCCTAGGAATGGTGGAGATCCTATATAGTCAATTACACAAGGGCTAGAGGGGGACAGCTGAATTTGGGGAATATATAATGGTCCAGTTTGACTGAAATGTACACTACATTTGGGTAAAGTGGGGTAAAGTGGGTAAAGGGGGCCCAAATGTGAAAGGTCTGGGAGCCATTCACTTTTGACCATTGATCTTAGTCCTGTGCTAAGGGGTGAGGAATTCATTCCCCAGAGGTAGTTTGACCCATTCAGTTGAGGCTGCCATCTGCCAAGAAATGTATGTTAACCAGAGCCTGTTGCTACAGCAGGATGAATGCCTCTCAGATATTAGAACCTTGGATGTCCAAGCTAGATCAAAGAAAAGAAAGTATCAGAGTCATAAGAAGCTTTAGAAGACAGACTGGCAGAGCTTGGAGGGACCTTAAAATAGGGAATATCAGAGCTGGGAGGGGCCTTAGAACAGGGGATGTCAGAGCTGGGAAGGGCCTTAGAACAGGGGATGTCAGAGCTGGGAGGGCCTTAGAACAGGGGATGTCAGAGCTGGGAAGGGCCTTAGAACAGGGGATGTCAGAGCTGGGAAGGGCCTTAGAACAGGGGATGTCAGAGCTAAGAGGGGACTTGGAATAGGGAATATCAGAGCTGGGAGGTGCTTGAGAACACAGAATGTCAGTGGTGGGAGAGGCCTTAGAGCTAGGAGGTACTTTGATACTATTTGATAAACCCCCTTTTTGTATGAAATTTGCCCCACAAACTCATTCTCCTCAGGCTCTAGGCTTCCAGTTTTTCTTGGGACCTAGGGCACAGATCAAAGCATTAGTGAGTTCATTCATAACTCAGAGAGAATTCAATTGGGCAGGAAGTTGGCCTGGTGCCTGGGAGAATATGTCACCCAGTCTCTGAATTAATGAGCAGCTACAATATATTAAGGATGGAGCAATTTTCCTAACCTCTTTCCTTGTTCTAACTTCAGACACTTTTAGAAATCATAGGATCCAATAAATTGGCATTGATTTTCTCCAATACCTCTTCTGCCTGAGGAAGACAGCCGCATAGCTGGAGGAGGGACAAGTTCAAATGGACTAGAGAGATAGATGAGGCACATATAGAAGGTGGAAGAGGAAGACTGCTTGTGGCTAGGAGGGGAACAGAATATTCCCTGTTCTAAGGTCCCTCCTAGCTCTGACATTCCCTGTTCTGAAACCCCTCCTAGTTCTGACATTTCTGTTCTAAAGGACTTCCAATCTCTGACATTCTGTGCTCCAAATCTCCTTCCAGGTCTGACATTCTCTCTTCTAAGGGTACTCCCAGATGTAACTTTGGGCCTTCCAATATCCAGAGATCAAGGTCTGTAAACAACAAGGCATCTGTTGGTGATTGGAGCCTTGATTCCAGACCCGAAGCTAAAGTTTTCTCCACTGGCCACTTTTACAATCCTATCCCCCTCCCATCTCCATCCTCTGCATCCAAAGTCTTTCTCTTTGTCAGGGCCCAGCTCAGATCCCAAATCTCCCCCAAAGCTTCCCTGACCATCCCACCTTGTCCTGCTACCTTTCTCCTCTGGGCTGTGCCAGCTCTGATTGGCTAGACTTTTCACTTTGTCCTGTAGTCTCACACTGGTCACACATACTGTGTGAGTGTTTTGTGTCCTCAACTGGCCTATAAAAGGCTGGGCAGAGGCTGAGATTAGTCATCTCACCTTCCCTCACAGACCTCAGAGAATGTTTGCTGAAAGCAATTTTTTCCTGCATTATCCTTCCCAATTGATTTTGCCCTGAGTGGCGAGGGCCCCTTCAGGCCCAAGACAAGCTGGGGAGCATCCAGAAATTCAGCAGCCATTTGGGGTCATGTTTTCCTTGCTCACAGGGATCTCTATGACAGCCCTACTGGCTTCCCTGGCAAACTCCAAGAGACCCATAGTGAAAACTGGCTTTCTTACGTCTTCTCTCCCTGCGTTGGAAGCAGAGTCTGAATGAGTCAACTCAGGCCACAGATGGATTCAGCCAAACCCAAGAGAGGGCCAGGATTCATAGAATACTACAACTGGAAAGGGCTGGAAAGGACCTAAGAATATACAATGTCAGAGCTGGGAGTGGGTCTTAGCACATGGAATATAAGACCCGGAGGGCCCTTAGGACATGGAAGATCAGCTCTGGAGGGACTTCAGACACAATCTAATCTAATGAAGAACTTTCTCAGTGAACCTGGGCAATGGAGATTTCTAGTCTTGGTTGTTACCTCATAGTTGGAGAATCCATGAGGTTTGGGATTTGGGTGTCAGCTGACTGAAGCAGAAGGTGACCTCTTCCAGGATCCCTCTTTAGCTGAAGGGGTAGAGAAAGGCCCTTGTGAGCTGCTCAGACAGGTCAGCAGAGGCCCAAGGTCAAAGGGAAAATATCTGTTCCAAAGCTGCACAAAGTGACTTTGCCTTCTGGAGGTGGCCTCAGGAGTGGGATTGGGGCTCTAGCCATGCTGGACGCAGTTCTTGTCATAAGGACATATTTGCCTGGGAATCTTCTGCATTTCACCCAGTTTTTGTACTGGAAGATATAAAGCTGCCTCCTTACCCAATTTCCTTGGGCACTTGTTCTAGAAGGAAGCCTGTTACCCAAATTTTGGGAGATTCTAGATATAAAGTGTGCCTAGGCAATGTGTTAGAGCCTCCCCTGGAGTTTCACCCTGCCGTGGGAGGTAGAACCAGAGAGAAACAGACCTTTTGGTATGAAGCTTCCCAGGATATATAGGAAATCAACGGCCTTTTGTGAGCCCGTGGACCCTGGAGGAGGCTTTATATGGAGCCAATATTTGCCTCTTTACCCATTGCCAAATTAGTTTTCCATTCTTCCTGTTTGCATCATATCATCCCCTCCTTAAAAACCATACAACGGCCCCCTATGAACCACTGGATAAATTCTGTTTGCTTTGGTCTGGCATTCAAGGTCCTTTATGTCTCAACTTTATCTCTCATCACTCCTTCCTTCCCCCCTTCCCTTGGTCTAGGTCCAATTAGGTCACAGTGGACATCCTTTTCAAAGAATAAGAAAAATAATATCTACTCTGAGGAGACAGTGGTGAAGGTGGGGTGAGCATTTCTGGATTGAGCCCTACTTCCATTTGTAACATTAGCTTGGAGATACTTTAATTCCTGCCCAACATCTGCCTCCCTGAGTCCCTGCGCATCAGGGATAGGGAATAACCTTCTGATTCCCCCTCGAAGGGCTCGCAGGTGGGGATGGAGCCTGCCTCGCTCATCTTTCTCTCTCTGGGGCTGGGCCCGGCAGGGCTGGTCTCAGAACCTCTGTCTCCCAGGGTTCCAGTCCAAGTTTCAGTCAGTTTGAGTTTGGGCTCCTCCCAAAGCCTGTTAGGAATTACCTTTTCCACCTCCTGTCTTTTCCTGGACTGGGCAGGCACCTGAATCGTTAGCCTCGGATTAATCTTCTCCTTTTAGGGCCTTCTTTGTCATCTGTTTATAAAGTTGTTGTCTGTGGTTGCCTGGGTAACTCTCTCCTCTCTAATTGCTGGCCCACAGACTTCTGGATTCTTTCTCTCTCTCTCTGGAAGACAGTGGCTGATACCCATCTGGGACAGGCACAGATCAGAGAGAAATACTATGGCCTACTTGCTCTGCCTGAGCTGAGCTAGGCTTGAGGCAAAGGTGGAGACCAGAAGGGCTTCCAGACTTTTAGTCAGGGCAAGGACCCAGAGCTGCTTGGACCCTTGGACCTGCTCACCCACTATACCACTCCCGGGGCCAGTTGGAAGGCTTAGCTTAGGGACACTTCTTCCCCAGAGCCTCTCAGGTCTGAATTCTGGAATCAGAGAGTTAGAAGTGGCCTGGAGAGACCATGAGGTCTTAAGTGAAGTGAGCCCAGGGTAGAAAGTGCAGCTAGGTGGCCCAGGAAAGACAGTGCTGAGCCTGCAGTCAGGAAGACCTAGCTGTTGTGACCCTGGACAAGTCACTTAACCCTTGTGAGGTTTAAAAAGTTTGAGAGATATCACTTCTGTGTAATTAGTCATTTTATTAATAATGTTAGTGTTTTATTGATAAAAGAGGTCAGTGGCCCTCTTGAATGCCAAAGAGACTTATGGCAGCAAGCTCATGGCTTATAAGACCTTAGAAAAGTGGGTGTTCCTGAGGGGGCAATCAACTCTGATTGGTTAACAATTAATGAGAGAACGAATATTACAATGAGAAGTGGGCTCACTCCAATGAGGGGTGAGAGAATGATATCATGTCACTCTTGCACAAAGTGACCCTGGCCCCCCACCCCGTGGGCAATCTAGACAAGGATCTATCTCTACTCAAACATGCTAGAGGAACACAAGGGGCAGGACTTTTACCTTAGATAAGACAATCTGGGGGGTAAATTTGTGGCAGAGGTCAGTAATGTTCTTAAGGGGCGGGCTTTGTGCAAGGAAATAGGACAAGCCTGGATCTCCCCCATAATTGGCAATTAATAATCATTTCTCTGCCCTTGTTTGCCTCAGTTTCATGAGCTAGAGAAGGGAATGGCAAAGCCACTCCAGTATCTTTGCCAAGAAAACCCCCAATGTGGTTATGAAGAGTCCGACATGACTGAAAAAGGACTGAACATAACAACAGAGAATGCTAGACTTGGAGTCGGGAAAACCTGAGTTCAAATCCTACCTCAGACACTCACCAGCTGTGTGACCCTGGGTAAGTCACTTCATCTGTCTCTGTCAGTTTCCTCAACTGTAAAATGGTGAAAATAATGGAGCTTAACTTCCAGGATCGAATAAGATAACTTAGGCACTCGGCACCTGTAAAGTGCTATAAAATGCTAGTTTGTATAATAATAGTAATAATAAAGAACCACCTATTAACTGCTTTCTATGAGCCAGACACTGTAATGAATACTTGGGAAAAGCAAAGAAAGAAAAACAAACCCAAAAAACCCCAAAGCAAAAAATAAACAAACAAAAAAACCCAAACCAACATTGGTACCTTCCCTCAAGAAGTTCAGGCTAACAGGGAGACAATGTGCAAAACACTATGTACATACAAGAGGTAGACAGAATGAATTGTCACCTAGGCAAGACTGGATAGATCAAGAGTCACAGATCATTGATGTAGATCTGGAAGGGAACCTAGAGACCATCTGATGAAGAGATTCTAGTCCAACTCCATTGTTTTAAGGATGAGAAATTTGGGGTCAAGAGAAGTGAAGGGAGTCCAAGGTCATACCAGCAGCAAGTATCAAAATGGGGAATTTGAACTCAAATCCTTGGACCATAGAGCCAGTGTGCCTTGTAAGTGTACTATGCTGAATCTGTTCTGTTGAATCAAACCTCTGAATATCCTTGTGGCCTCCTATGTGGGAGAAGAAATTAATGTTTCATCCATTCATTCATCTAACACACATCTATTAAGTTTCTATGATGTGCCAGTCACCATGTTAAGTGCCAGGGACGTGAGTAAAATATGTCCATACCTAAGTCTATCTTTATGTCTATGATTATGTCTATGTCTACTCTTATGTTTATTTCTATATCTACATCTATGTCTCCATGAATGTTTCCATCTATGTCTATGTTTATGTCTAAACCTATGTCTACATCTACACCTTTGTCTATGTCTACACTTATATCTGCATCTACTTCTTTATCTATATCTACATCTATGTCTACATCTACTTCTTTGTCTATGTCTATATCTATTTCTTTGTCTATATCTACATCTATGTCTACATCTACTTCTTTGTCTACATCTACATCTATGTCTACATCTACTTCTTTATATCTACATCTATGTCTACATCTACTTCTTTGTCTACGTCTATATCTATTTCTTTGTCTATATCTACATCTATGTCTACATCTACTTCTTTGTCTATATCTACATCTATGTCTACATCTACTTCTTTGTCCATGTCTACATCCACATCTGTGTCTGTTTATGTCTATGTCTACATCTACACCTATAGCTACATCTACATCTGTGCCTACATCTATTTCTGTGTTTATGTCTGCATTTATGCCTATGTCTACATCTACTTCTATGTTTACTTCTATGTTTACTTCTTTGTCTATGTCTATGTCTATGTCTATGTCTATGTCTATGTCTATGTCTATGTCTATGTCTATAGCACTGTATGATGTAGGAAAGAGTGCTGGCTCTGGTGCCCTAACTGCAAAATCTTGGGTCGTTCATCTAACTCCTCTGGGCCTCAGTTTCCTTATCTATAAAACAAGAGTTTTACCTCTAGAGAAAGAATAATGGAGTCTGAATGCAGATTGAGGCAAACTTGTTGCTCTCTCTCTTTTTTTCTTCTTTTTCCTTCTTTTTTGGTTTCGTTTCTCCTCTCTCATGATTCATTCTATTGGTTATAATTCTTCATTACAACTGGACTATTATGTAAATAGGTTCAATGTGAAGGTATATGTAGAACCTATATTGGATTACATGTGGTCTTGGGGGGTTAGGGGGAGGAGAGGAAGGGAGAGAAAATTTGGAACCCCAAAACTTGTGGAACTGAATGTTGTAAACTAAAAATAAAAAATAAATTTATTTAAAAAATAAAATAAGAGTGTTAGACTAGATGGCTTCTGAGGTCTCTTCTAGTACTAGATAAACAACCTTCTGAGCCTAAGTAAATAAATTCACAGTGTATGCAAAGCAGTTTTGGAAGAGAATGTTAGTATCTGGTGTTCATTGGATAAAAGGAAATGATAGTTGCATTGAGTTTTGAAGGAAGATAGGGCTTCTTAGAGGATGAGATGAACAGGGAGCACAGGTCTAGGCTCCACCAAAAGGTCTCTTCAGCATCTTGCAGTCCAGTTGCTCTGTGATAATTTCACAGTATTGAATGGTGATGGTAATTACTTTTAGGAAAATAACTCCCTTAACTTTTACTTAACTTGGAAGCTTGAAGCTAGTGGAGGCCTTAGAGGCTGAAAAAAAATCAGTTCATTTTAAAGATACAGAAACTGAGGCCCAGGAAGGAGAAATGCCTTGACCAAAGATGATGCTAAAATGGAGTTGTCCAAAATCCCAATTTAGGGATTTTTTCACACTATGCCCCTCTTGTCTCTGACATTCTTTGGGTTACAAGGATCCTTCCAGTTCTGATATTCTTCATTCCAGGTTCTGATGTCCTTCCCAGCTCTGACATTCTATGTCCTCACAGCCCTTTCAAGGCTAACATTTCATAGCCCTCCAGGTGTTGATGCTTGAGCACAGAGAATTGATACCCACCCAGCTACCCCCTTCCAGGACCATGATCTTATTGCTCTATCTGGGTCCCCACTTGTCCCTTTGGCATCCTCCCCGGCATCAACCTTATCTCTGTGTCAGATTTCCTCACCTTCTTGCTGGCTTGGGAGCTCTTTAGACCTTGGCTGGCAGAGTAGTATTGTTATTTTCATCTTAAAGTGCCCCTGACTAAGCACATAGTAAGTACAAAATAAAATGTTTCAGTGAGTGTGATTAAATATATTGAGAGCCATAAGACAGCCTGAGGGGTTCCAGGAGGGAGGGGCTGCTCCCAGGTGGGGGTCTAAGGAAATCAGGAAGACTTCATGGAGAGGTGGCACCTGCATTGAGCCTTAAAAGAGAAGGACTTCCACAGGCTGAGGCAGGGCCAGGAGGCAGTAGGACAGGGTGGGGTAGGGAGTCCCTCCCAAGCATGGCAACCATCCTAAGCTGCAGATGAGCCAACTGTTACTTATGCAGATTTGGTTTTGGAATGCAGTCTGAGCCCTGTTTAGTAAGTTACACCCTCACACACACACACACACACACACACACACACACACACATGCTCTCTCTCTCTTTCTCCCCTTCTCCTCCCTCTCCCTCTCTCTCCTTCTCCTTGTTTTATCATTCTCTCTCTCTGTCTCTGTCTCTCTCCCTCTCATTCTCTCTCTCCCCCTTCCTCTCTCTCTGTCTCTCCCTTTCTCTGTCTCTCTCTGTCTCTCTCTCTCTCTCTCTCTCTCTGTCTCTCTCTCTCTCTGTCTCTCTCTCTCTCTCTCTCAGACACACACACACACACACACACACACACACACACACACACAGAGGAATGCATACAAATAATCCTTGAAGTGGAAAGGATCACAGTCCAACATTTACCTGAATAACAATTTTCTCTGTGACGTCTCCAACAAGTGGTCATCCAGTCTTTGCTAGAAGGAGAAAGAGTCATGGCATCTAACTTTGAATCCTACCTCCTCCTCCTTGGGTTATGTTAAGCAAGTCATTTCACCTCTTTGGGATGTAATTTCTTCCTCTGTATAAGTGAGGGGAGTCAGACTAGATGGCCTCTGAGGTCTCTTCAGGTCTAGATAATATATGGTCCTCCTCAAGATTCCCCAGGGAGGGAGACCCCACCACCTCCTGAAGAAGCCAAGTCCACTTCAGGATCACTCTCTTGACATGTCAGCTTGCCTTGTTGTAGGTAGCAGAAAACTGCTGCTAAGACCACAAGATGGCCGAGCAAAGCACAAAGAGCAGATGGATCTGGCAGATGTGATTGCTGAGCCACTGTCAGAGATGTTTGAAGGATCATGGAAAATGGTTGTGGAATGACAACACTGGAGAAGAGCAAATGTCCTAATTTAAAAGAGAAAGAAGGAAAGAAAGAGGGGAAGAAGGAAGGAAAGAAGGAAAAGGAAGGAAAGAAGGAATGAAAAGAGAGAAAAAGAAAGGGAGGGAGGGAAGGAGGGAAAGAAAAAAAAGGAGGAAGGAAGGAAGGAAGGGAAAGAGGGAAGGAAGGAAGAACTGTATCTGCAAATTAGAGACCAGTGATCTTGGCTTCAGTTCCTGGGAAAATTGCACAATGTATCATTAAAAGGGTGGTTGATAAAGATCTGGAAAGGGCAGCAGCAATCGCAAAGTGCTCTCTTAGTTTCGCCATGGAGAGATTGTACCAGACTCATTTCATTTCCTTTTTGGACAGGATTATGAAACTTGTATATGAGGGGAATTCTATGGGCATAATTTACCTAGATTTCAACAAAGTTTTCATAAAGCATCTCATGGAATTTTTGCAGGGGAAATGAAAAGATATGGATAGACAATAATGTAACCAGATGGATTCACAACTCAAAGAGTGCCGTTAATGGTTCAACGTCTACGTGGCAGGAGGTCTCCAGTGGCCCTGGGGCTTTGCGCTGTATAACATTTTAATCACTGACTTGGATAAAGGGGATAGATTGCATGCTCTTCAACTTCACTGAGGATACTGAAATGGGAGGGAGTGCTAATGCACTGGATAACAAAGTCAAGTTCCACTTGCGCTACAGTATTGGGCTGGATTGAATAAAATGAACTACAGTGGGCGTAAAAGTCTTACACTTAGGCACTTGAAACAAACTTCACAAGCATAAGATGAAGGGAGGCATGGATAGATAGCAATTGTTCTGAAAAAGATCTGGAGGTCTCAGTGGTCTGCAAGTGCAATATGGATCAGTCAGCCAGAAAAACTAATGTGGTCCTAGGCTGCATTAAGAAGTACATGTTCTCCTACAATAGAGAAGTGATAATTTTACTCCAATTCTGTGATTCTGAAAGTCCAAGATAAGAAAAATGAGCAATGATCTCTAAAATCACGGCTCTCATCGTGTCACTCTCCTGCTCAAGAAGCTTCAATGGCTCCCAAAGGCCTCTGGGAAAAATGCAAACAACTCAGTTTGACATTCAAAGCTCTTTTTGGATTTTTCTGATTCCATCTTACACAAGCACTACATTCTGGTTAACCTAGCTCTGTTTATAACATTCTACCCTCTTTGCACACCATGTCCTCCATGCATGGAGCAGTCTTCCCGCCTTTCCTCTTTTGCTTGGAGCTCCTAACTCCTTTCAATGCTCAGCTTTAGTGGTTTCTCCTCCATGATTCCCCCAACTATTAACACTTTCCCTAGAATCAGTTTGTCCTTACTTTATGTATAATTTGTATTAACTTATCTATATACATATTACTTTCCTCTTGTAGAATATAAGCTCCCTGAGGGCAGGTTTGTTTTCATTTTTTGCCTTCATATACCCAGTACCTAACATGAAGCAGGTACTTAATAAATGCTTCCGGACTTGGGTCAAGAACACCTGGTTTCAAATCCCACCTCAGAGCCTTCCTAGTTGTGACTCTGGACAAGTGACTTAACCTCTCTTTGTCACAACATCCTTATCTGCCGAATGAGTAGGGTGAACTCAGTGGCCTCTGAGGTCCCTTTCAGTTTTAAATCTATGACCCTATGATCCTATAATCCTACGAATTTAATTGAGAGTAGGGAATCCAAGCACTTCCGAGAGTAAACAGGAAATATGATAACTGACTAAGGCAGCCTTGCCTGGAGGGGCTGGTGGGGCTCCAAGGAAAGAAGAAAGGGAGGGGGGAAGGAAGGAAGGGAGGAAGGAAAGAAGGAAGGAAGGAAGGAAAGGAAGGGAGGGAGGGAGGGAACAAAGGAAGGAGAGAAGGAAGAAAAGGAGGAGGGAGTTGGGAGAGAAGGAAGGAAGGAAGAAAGGAGGGAGGGAAGGAAGGAAGGAAGGAAGGAAGCAGCCATTGGGGTGGGAAAAGAGGGCATCACAAGTGACTAGGTTGACCATTCTCATGGGGCTGGGACTTATCCCTTCAATTATTTCTTTGAAGCCACATGAGTTGCGGAGTTTCAGCCCAGAGATTGATAGAGACCATGAATGATTTATAAGGCCTCTTCAGCTGAAATCAATAGCTCTTCTCATTATGGGTATGTTCCTCCCAATCCTTTCTCCATGTTCATTTTCTACTCCTCTAATTTGGCCCAGAATTAATTGGTGGAGGGGTGGGAGAGAGGGCTGGCCGTTTTAAAGTCAGTGGGTTCTCTCTCCAAAGCTGCTGGCTGTAAGTAATCTCCTCCTTTCCTGAGTCCCTTCCTGAGAGTCTTCCCTGTCTCTGAAGAGCCAATGAAAAGGAGAGGGAGGCCCAAGCAAAGATGATGGTGGGAGGATGGTAGGAGAGTACAGGAAGGCAGGTTTAGTGGGACAGGAGGAAGAACTGTGCATCCATGAGCACTGGCCACAAATGGAGTGCCACAAGGAAGGAAGGAATCCGTCACTGCAACTCCTGAAGTGTTGATCTGCTCTTCAGATGGGGATCGGAGAAGAGTCCCTCTGAAACCTCATTCAGTTCTGGGAGTCTAGGATTCTCTTCAGCTGCCATGAATTCCATAGCATTGACAGAAAAGCGTGAGAACAGGATGAATTTCAGGCCTGCAAGAGGACTGACAGGGGAAATCGCAATTAACCTGGTCAGTGACCCTAGGCACATTCTTTCACTTCGATGAGACTCAGTTTCCCCTTCTGTAATATGAAGGTTGTGTCTAAAGGATCTCTAAGTCTCCTCCAAGTCTCAAATCCTATGTTCTTGGTCCAACATTCTCTGCTTTATGGTTTCTCCCAGGTTAGAACACTCTAAATTCTCCTTTCAGGTCTGACAGTCTATTTTCTATGTTGGAAAGTCTCTCCTAACTCTCGGTCTCTGTTCTAAGACTTCTCTGAACTCTGACATTCTGTGTTCTAAGGGCTTTCCCAGCTCAGACATTCCCTGTTCTAAGGTCCTTGCCAGCCCTGGCATTTCTGTTTTCTAGGGTCCCTCCCATTCCCTGTTCTAAGGCCCTTCTCAGCTGTGACATTCCCTGTTCTGAGGTTCCTCCCAGCTCTGACATTCTATATTCTAAGGTCCCTCCTGTGTTTCACATTGTATGTTCCAAAGTTCCTCTCACCCCTGACATTCTAGGTCCCAAGAGGTCTTCTAGATCTGGCAGTCTATTTTTCATATTTCTAAGCCCCTCTTCATTTTCCTGGTCCCTCCCAGGTCCGACATTCCTTGGAAGTCTCTCACACCTCCGAAGCTGTTTCACGATCCAGAACTGTTAATACAGGGACCCCTGCCCCTTTTCAAAGATACCCCCCTCCAAGCACCCTCCCCCACACTGATGGCTGGGATGATGGCTAGTCCATTTGTCCTTGCCCTGTGGCAAGAAGGGAACTTGCTCCCAGCATCCGTCCATCATTGCATAATGTTTATATGAGGATAGTTTCTCAATTCATGACAAGAATATTTTTGGGAGGAAAAATCTTTCTCACATCTGGAATGGGCTTTGAACCAGATGTTGCTCTCATTTCTCAGCTTCAGCACGAACCCTGTTTCGTTGAGGTGGTGCTGGAAAAGGTGGGTTTTGAAATCCAGAAGGTTTGGGGCTCCCCTGCCCCCCACCTTTCGATTTATCTGTTTTTGCTGATTACAGAGTCTTGCTGTGAGATGGGCTGAGGCAGACTGACTCACCCTACAGGGGCCAAGTCCCCGCCTTTGCACCAAATTGATTGCAAACTGCGGCTCGAAGTTACTGAGAATTTCAGAGAGCCAGGGACCTTCATAGTCCCCCTCTGATTCATAGGATTCAGCAATAACCCTGTAGTAGCTAACATTTAGAACATCCTTTAAGATCTGCAAAGCACTTTACGAACATCTTCTCACTTGTTCCTCCAAACAACCCTGAGAGGCAGGGGCTGTTATTATACCCATTTTATAGATAAAGAAATTGAGGCAAAGGTTGACTGACTTGCCCAGGAGCCAGGATGTGGACTCAAGTCTCCTTCTATCTCTGATCTACCAGGCCAATTAGACAGCACTCCTTGTACAGAACCCAGAGACAGAGAATGACTCACCCAAAGTCACATAGGTTATAAATGATAGAGAGAGGATTCTCCTGACTCTAAGTCCAGGGGTCTGTCCAGTCTACTACACCTCTTCCTTAAAACAAACAGCCAAAGAAAAACGAAAGCCCAAAATAAATATTTAACAAATTTCAATAGTGGTATCTTATGGAAAACTAGGGGGTGCAGGGGATAGAGCACTAGGCCTTGAATCAAGAAGACTCACCTTCATGAGTTCAAATCCAGCCTCAGACACTTTCCAGCTGAGTGACCCTGGGCAAGTCACTTTACCCTGTTTGCCTCAGTTTCCTCATCTGTAAAATGAGCTGGAGAAGGAAATGGCAAACCACTATCTTTGCCAAGAAAACTCCAAGTGGGGCCATGAAGAGTTAGACACAACTGAACAGCAATACAGCATCTTTTGTGTTTATATCAACTACAATGTATTTCTCAGTCCCACCCTTCCCAGAGAGCAATCTATTATAACAAAGAATAAAAAAGAGAAAAATAAGTCCAGCCAAATCACCTAAGATATGAGGCGTATCTCCCAGTCTGCCTCTTAATCGAATCTTGAGCTGTCAGAGCTTGAAGGGCTCTTAGAGAAATAAAACTCCCTCATTTTACAGAGATGGTTACAGAGGTTCCAAGTAGGAGACACTTAACCAAACTCATATGGCCAAGTAGAGGCAAAGGCAGGAAGAAAATCTGGGGGGTAGAGGGGATGGGAAGCCATTGAAAGGGCCCAGGCAAGTAGGCTGGTGAATTCTGCCTGAAGGTCAATCCGGCAATGCATCAGCAAGGATGTGAAGCCAGGGCTAGAAGCCCAGCCTCTTGAACCCCTGGCCTGGTTCTCTTTCCAATATGCACATTGAGGGTTTAATTTAAGGAGGAATATTTTCCTAACACACACACACACACACACACAAACACACACACACACACACTTTTGGATCATGAGCTCTTATCTTGGAGTTAGATCTCTTGGGGTCTGGGAAACAGTGTGGGAAAAATTGCACCTTTATTTTCACTGATTTCCAAATGAAATTTAGCATTTCTTGTAATTATTTAGGAACATGATTCTGAGTAGAGGTCCATGGGCTTCACCAGACTGTCAAATGGGACCAGGACACCAAAAAGTAGCAGAATCACTATTTTTGGACAGTCATTCCTACTTAGCTAGCAGGGATATGACAGAAATGATTCACTTCCAGCATGGTCCAATACTCAGCCTTCTGAGGGATGTACTCCTAGGGCCGAGGAAGACAAGGTAAGGGACTCTGGAGTTACTAGGCATTGAAACTTGCAAGTGACTTGTTATGCATGGGAGTAGAATCTGTAAGGATGCTTAAGCTAAGGATTTCTCTCTTAGAAAAGAATTCTGCTATGAAGGATTTCTTGGTTCTAGAGCACCCACCTTCTTGTAAAGGATTTGTTTTTCTTTCTTTCCTATCTTTCCTTGTCTTTTTTATGAGTATGTTCTAAAAGAGAAGAATGATTAATGTAGAAATGGTTTAGTTTTAGGTAAGTGTATGGGACCTGGTGGGCAGTGAGTTGGGTTCTTTCTGATGGGATGAGGTATTTTCCCCTTTCTGGACCCTACTTTCTTCATATGTAAAATGAGATGATTAGAGTAAATGCTCTAATAACATTCCTGGCTCCAACATTCCCTGTTTTGAGGCTCTTCCCAGCTTTGAAATCCCTTTTTCTAAGGCCCCATCCCAGCCCTGACATTCTCTGTTCTAAGGACCCTCCAGCCTTGACATTCCCTATTCTAAGGCCCCTCCAGCTCTGAAATCCCTTGTTCTGAGGCCCCTCCCAGCTCTGACATCACCTGTCCTAAGGACCCTCCCATTCCTGACATTCCCTGTTCTATGGTCCCTTCTTGCACTAACATGTGATGGTTCCATCTATGTGATATCATGGACAGAACATGAGTTTTGTTTTCAAGGGCTTACTGGCTACTTTCTCGCTTCCCATCCCTTCCCCCTTGGGCATCCTCAGGTAAAGAAACAACTGTCAGTGATCTATAGAGTTGATCTGACAAACAAACTGCCACACTCTTCTTTCCCTATGAGTCTTTGTGACAGGGCTGGTTGGTCAGTCACTGGTTCCCATCAAAACAGGAAGAATATAAAAAAATCCTCCAGGCTTAGGCAGGCTGGGCCCCCATATCATTGTCCAAGAATCTCAGAATCCCACAAATTCTGAGGTTAGACAAAGCTCCATGGCCATCCACTCCAACCTATAACTGGGAAAGCATTCCCTGTACACCGTCCCCCAAAGTCGGGGTCTAGCGTTTTCTTCCAGACCACTGGTGAGGAGGAACATGCTCCTCCCCACTGTGGCCCATTTCCCTTTGGGCAGATCCAACTGTTTGGAAGTTTATTTCCTTATCTAGAGCATGAATTTACTTCTTTGCCTCTTTGCTCTTGGTTCTGCTCTTTCAGGCCAAGGAGAATAATTTCTATCCTTCTGAATCATGGGTCATAGAATTATGGAATACTAGAAGAGGGGGAAAGGTACTCTGAAGCCACTTAATCTCACCTCTTCATTTTACAGATGGGGAAACTAAGGCCCATAATCAACTAGAGCAAAGTCATTTAGGGGGGTGAGGAGCCATGGTGGTATTTGAACCCAGGTCTCAGTCTCCAGATGTAGCTTTTTACTCTGTTAGTTCAGATGACCATTCTCTCTCCTTTGCTGCTCTGTCTTCTAGCTGCCTCTCTGTCTCATCATTTGTCTTCCTCATCCTTTTTCCAGTCTCTGATTGTCTCCTCAAGTCTCCAAGTCCCTGAAGCAGTGCTGCCCATGGCTTGGGGGAAAAGGACCAGTAAACCACCTCACCCTATGTAGAAAGTGGAGAATAGAGTCCCCGTACCCATGGTTTTCATCATCAGATGTTGAGTGAGGAGCCATTTTGGAAAAGGAACTGTCCATGCTCTTTAGAGCTTCCATTCAATTCTATTGAATTCAACAACAATTAAGCACCGACTGTATACAGAGCCCTCTACTGGAAATGAAGGAAGATATAATTAGTAAAGGAGTCCCTGCCCTTAGAATGCTTTATAGTCTAATTGGAGGATGAGATACAAACACCAGTATAAACCATAATTACATGAGAAGTTCATGTTAGGGGTGAAGGGAGAAGGTGGGCATGGGAAGGAATGGCAAGAGGGCTATTGGAAAGGCTTCTGGGGAGCCAGTGTGGCACCAGGGAAAGAGCACTGGAGCTGTGGTTATAAGGTCATGGATTGGGGGGCGGAGCCAAGATGGCAGCTGGAAAGCAGGGACTAGCGTGAGTTCCCCACCAAGTCTCTCCAAAAACCTATAAAAAATGGCTCTGAACCAATTCTAGAACTGCAGAACCCTCAAAATAGCAGAGGGAAGCAGGGCTCCAGCCCAGGACAGCCTGCATGGTCTCTGGGTGAGGTCTATCCCGCATGGAGCTGGGAGCGGAGCAGAGCAGAGCCCAGCGTGGGCCCAGCGTGGGTGGCACAGACCAACCAGACCAGGAGCTGGGTGGAGCGTGCCCTAGCACCCTGAATCAGTGAGCTGCAGCAGTTACCAGAATTCTCAACCCACAAACACCAAAGACAACAGAGAAGGTTAGTGGGTAAAGCTGCTGGGGGCAGAGTGAAAAAAGGAGTTTGTGGTTTGGCCACCACCCCCTGGGGCAGTGGAGGTGGGGCAGCTACAGAAGTACAGCTGCAGTTGCTTCCGGCCCCAGGCCCACCTGGTGGGAGGAGTTAAGTGGCGGATCAGAGTAGGAGTGAAGAGCCTGCTGAAGATCTAAGTCCAGTCCGGGTTGGGGGTTCTTGGGGAAGGAGGAGTGCTGGTGTGGCAGAGCTGGTGCATCCCCCCAAGCTTGGAACATACTTAACTCTACAAGTAGTCATACCCTGCTGAAAAACTCAAGGGTCACGTTAATTGGCTGGGAATATGGCCAGGCAGTGAAAACGCACCCAGATTCAGTCTCAGACTTTGGAATCTTTCTTTAGTGACAGAGAAGACCAAAATATAGAGCCAGAAGAAGTCAACAAAGTCAAAGAGCCTACAACAAAAGCCTCCAAGAAAAACATGAACTGGTCTCAGGCCATGGAAGAGCTCAAAAAGGAGTTGGAAAAGCAAGTTAGAGAAGTAGAGGAAAAATTGGGAAGAGAAATGAGAAGGATGTGAGAAAACCATGAAAAACAAGTCAATGACTTGCTAAAGGAGACCCCCCCAAAATACTGAAAAATACTGAAGAAAGCAACACCTTAAAAATAGACTAACTCAAATGGCAAAAGAGCTCCAAAAAGCCAATGAGGAGAAGAATGCCTTGAAAGGCAGAATTAGCCAAATGGAAAAGGAGGTCCAAAAGACCACTGAACAAAATACTACCTTAAAAATTAGATTGAAGCAAGTGGAAGCTAGTGACTTGATGAGAAATCAAGATATTATAAAACAGAGCCAAAGGAATGAAAAAAATGGAAGACAATGTGAAATATCTCATTGGAGAAACCATTGACCTGGAAAATAGATCCAGGAGAGATAATTTAAAAATTATTGGACTTCCTGAAAGCCATGATCAAAAAAAGAGCCTAGATATTTTTCAAGAAATTATCAAGGAGAACTGCCCTGATATTCTAGAGCCATAGGGCATAATAGAAATTGAAAGAATCCACCGATCACTTCCTCAAATAGATCCCAAAAAGAAATCTCCTAGGAATATTGTTCCCAAATTCCAGAGCTCCCAGATCAAGGAGAAAATACTGCAAGCAGCCAGAAAAAAACAATTTGAGTATTGTGGAAACATAATCAGAATGACCCAAGATCTAGCAGCTTCTACATTAAGACATCGAAGGGTTTGGAATACGCTATTCCGGAAGTCAATGGAGCTAGGATTAAAACCAAAAATCACCTACCCAGCAAAACTGAGTATTGTGCTCCAAGGCAAAATATGGATTTTTAATAAAATAGAGGACTTTCAAGCTTTCTCAGTGAAAAGACCAGAGCTGAATAGAAAATTTGACTTTCAAACGCAAGAATCAAGAGAAGCATGAAAAGGTAATCAAGAAAAAGAACAAGAAAAAGAAATTGCAAGGGACTTACTAAAGTTGAACTGTTTTGTTTACATTCCTACATGGAAAGATGATGGGTATGATTCATGAGACCTCAGTATTAGGGTAGCTGAAGGGAATATGCTTATATATATGTTTATGTATATATATGTACATGTGAGTATGTATGTATGTATATGTGTGTGTGTGTGTGTGTGTGTATAGAGAGAGAGAGAGAGGGCACAGGGTGAGTTGAAGATGTGAAGATGAAGGAAAGATATCTAAAAGAAATCAAATTAAGGGATGAGAGAGGAATATATTGAGAGAGGGAGATAGGGAGAGATAGAATGGGTTAAATTATCTTGCATAAAAGTGGCAAGAAAAAGCAGTTCTGTAGGAAGAGAAGAGAAGTCAGGTGAGGGGGAATGAGTGAATCTTGCTCTCATCAGATTTGACCTGAGGAGGGAATACCATACATACTTAATTGGGTATCTTATCCCACAGGAAAAAAGGAGGAAGAAGATAAAAAAAGAGGAGATGATAGAAGGGAGGGCAGATGGGGGTGGAGGTAATCAAAAACAAACACTTTCAAAAGGGGACAGGGTCAAGGGAGAAAATTCAACAAAGGGGGATAGGTTAGGAAGAAGCAAAATTTAGTTAGTCTTTCACAACATGGGTATTGTGGGAGGGTTATACATAATGATACGCATGTGGTCTACATTGAATTGCTTGACTTCTTAGGGAGGGTGGGTGGGAAGGGAAGAGGGGAGTGAATTTGGAACTCAAAGTTTTAAAAACAGATGTTCAAAAACAAAAAAAAGTTTTTGCATGCAACTAGAAAATAAGATACACAGGCAATGGAGCGTAGAAATTTATCTTGCCCTACAAGAAAGGAAGGGAAAAGAGGATGGGAGGGGAGTGGGGTGACAGAAGGGAGGGCTGACTGAGGAACAGGGCAACCAGAATATATGCCCTCTTGGAGTGGGGGGAAGGTAGAAATGGGGAGAAAATTTGCAATTCAAACTCTTGCGAAAATCAATGCTGAAAACTAAATATTTTAAATAAAAAAAAAAGAGGAAAAAAAAGATCATGGATTTAGAGGGGATCTAATTGAATGAATTGAGGCCCAGGGAGACTTGGTGGAGTTCTCACCATCAGCTTAGGGGACAGGTCTTCTGACTTGGAAGAGTGCTGTTTCTTCACTCAGAGGACCTGGGTTCAAATCCTGCCTTTGATGCTTGCCCCCTGTGGGCCATTGGGAAAATCCAGTCTCAGTTTCCTGATTTGTAAAATGAGTGGGTTTGATCCCTTCCAGCCCTGGGTCTAGGGTGGTCCTAGGGGTCTGTGGTTTTTATTCCTCTATTTTTTTCCTTGGTTTCTTCTACCACTTCTTACCCTTAGACAGCTCATTGGCACTCTTTGGGTTTAATTCGGTCAGTCATTCAGTCAACAAAACAAGCATTTAGTAAGCACTTACTATATGTTAGGCATCCTGCTAGGGATTCAAAGGCACATGGTCCCTCGCCTCAAGGATCGTTCGTTCTGATGAAGGAGACAACATGCAAATACCTGTGTTCATAAAAGATGTAGATGGAAGATAATAGGGTAAAATCAATAGCACTAGAAGGGCAGGGTAAAGCCTGCTGTAGTCTGTAGTCAGTGAGTAAGCTCCTACTATGCGCCAGGCAAAATGCTAAGCACTGTTGATGCAAAGAAAGACAAATACCATCCCTGCCCTCTCACACAGTCTTTGAGCTGAGCCTTGAAGGGAGCCAGGAGGTGGAGGTGGGGAAGAAGATCATTCAGGCATGGGGGACTGCCAGGAAAATGCTCAGAGTCAGGGGGTGTTAAGGAAGAGCAAGGAGGTCTGTGTAACTGCAATGTAGGGTGTGTGAAGGGGAGTATGAGAAGATTGGAAGGGGAGAGAAGGAACTGGAAGGGCTTTAAATTCCAAAAGGACTGGAGGTAATAGGGAGTCAATAGAGTTTATTGAGCAGGGGAGTAATAAAGTCAGTCCTGCATTCTAGGGAAATGCATTTGGCAGCTGAGTGGAGGATGGGCTGGAGTAGGTGTGGACTGAGGCAGGAAGAAGAGCTAAGAGTCTGGATGAGAGGGGAGAAGGGTCTGCACCAGGATGGTGTTTGAGATGAGTGGGAGAAGGGACTAGAGAGGAGAGATGTGAAGGTAGAAATGAGAGGATTTAACAATTGCCCAGCTTCCTTCTCCGTAAAGTGAAGGATTCAGACAAAGGTGGGCTTGAAGTTTGCTCTCAGGTCTACATGTGGTCATCCTGGTGAGTGTCAGTGAGCTCTCCTTTGATGGACGGGGAGGATTGCAACAAGGGAGGAGGGGAATCTCAGGCAGAGGGAACAGTGGGAATGTAGGCATGGAGACAGAGAAGCTGGAGATGTTCAGGGGAAACAGGAGTTCAGCCTGGCTGAAGCATAGTTGGTAACATGTTGGTCCTTCATTCTTGAAGAGGACCAAAATGACATCACGAGGTCAGAGTCAGGGCATGGTGTGCCCACCGGGGGCTGATCAGACCAATACGAGCTCAGAAGGCTCTACCACAGGTTGGGCACAGATAGTCTGTAGGAGCATTTGGAGGGGAGATGTCTCTACATTTGTACATCTCTTGTTTCTTTTCAGCTGCTCCAATTCTGCTTTGCTCATAGAGCACAGTGCCTTCTTTGATGCAGGCACGCCATGCTGGGTGATCCTGGGCCAACGTCTCCCATGTCTCACAATTGATTCCAAAGGTTTTCAGAGATACCTCGAGAGCTTCCTTGTATCGCTTCTTCTGACCGCCATGTGAGCGCCTGCCCTGTGTGAGTTCTCCGCAAAATAGTCTTTTAGGCAAATGTAGCATTCAAACACAAACAACGTGGCCATCCCATTGGAATTGCACTCTCTGCAATAGACTTTGAATGCTTGGCAGTTCAGCTCAAGAAAGGACCTCAGTGTCTTCTACCTTATCCTGCCAGGTGATCTTCAGAATCTTCCCAAGACAATTCAAATGGAGGTGATTCAGTTTCCTGGCGTGGCGCTGGTAGACTGTCCAGGTTTCACTGGCATACAACAATGAGGTCGGCACCACAGACCTTCATTTGGTAGTCAGTCTAATACCTCTTTTCTCTCACACTTTTCTTAGGAGTCTCCCAAATCCTGAGCTACACGTGTATCAGCCTCATCAACTATGGGACATCTCTGGAAAGTATGTGGCCACGGTAAGCAAACTTATCTGCAGCATTCAAAACTTCTCCATTTGCTGTAATTGATGGTTCATGGATGATGGATGGCATAGTGCTGGCTAGTGGAGAACCTCTGTTTTCTTGGCATTAGTTACCAGGCCCAAATTAGCATAAGCTTGAAGCATAGTGAGGGTGAGGGGAAGTAATGTTGAATGAGGGTGGATAGATAATGAGGTGGCAGATTCTAGAAGGCCCTGAATGCCAGGCAAAGGAGTCTGGGGAGTGTGAGGATCATAGCATTAGGTCATGGTTAAGACCATAGAACATATCCCTTTAGATTTTAAGGAATCTGAGGCTTCCAAAAGAGGAAGGGACTTTGCAAACCAATGCCACCCAGACAGGAAGCAATAGGACCAGGATCACAGATGTGTCCAGCACTTGGGTGAAATAAACCCTCCCTGAGAGAAGCAGCCAATTAGCTGAACAACGACTACGCAAATGAGCCCTCGAACTAACTTTGTACTTTATGAAGCAAATATAATACAAGAATTAACGAAGACAAAATATTTAGCTGGGAGCCGAGGGGGTAATTGGTGGCTTCTAACTGATGGAGTTGTATTTATTTATCTATTTATCCATCCCTTCCTTTCCTCCTTCATGTTTATGTATTTTTTATTCATTTATTGATTTTATCATTTCATTTATGTCTGCACATATACATTCATTTACTTATTCATTCATTTGCCCACTTATTTATCTATCAATTTATTAGCTAGCCAAGACCCACACCTACCACAAGGATCATTAGCCACATCGGTTCTACCCTCCACCTCCCGCCTTTCTGCTTTTACCTTAGGCTCTGGCAACAGTTACTCCATGGCTTCAGTCACTATCCCTGGGACTCCTCAGATCAAACTCAAGTCTTTGGTTCCCACTCCTGTTCTCAGGCCCCATTAGAATGTAAATCCCTTAAAGGTAAGGATTGTCTTGCTTCTTATTGCTATCTCCAATTCTTAGCATAGTGCTTGATATATATAGAAAGTACTTCGTACAATTTTTCCCCATTCATTTATTCTTGACTCAGAGGCCAGTTCCCCATTCACCACATTCAGTTGTCTTGGATTAATGGATGATACATTAATTTTTTCTACCTGCTCAATTTTGGTGCCCTAGGGCAAAGATCTAATCACCTCACCCTAGTTATAGCTCTAACCAAGCTCTAAACCCACTTCCTCTGACTCCCAGCCCAGTTCTCTTTCTATCATAACACTCTGTCCTTTGGAAGGGTTTGGTATTTGACTTTTTCCTTCCCCGAAGTGGGTGCTAATGTCAACTTCACCCATCCCTCACAATCAACTCTTTTGCTGTCTTGGGCTTCTTCCTATGGGCAAGAAGATGTCAACCTTTTAATCTTGTTTCTGCAGAATTCCCCACTGAAACCAGGGCTCTGTACTTGGGTAGTCTCCAAATGGTCCATTTATAACCTCGATAGCATTTGCTTCAAAGATGGGCTTCAATGGCTCCCCTGTCCCTGGTTCATGGAGATGATGCCTCCGATTCTCCAAGCATCTCTGATGGCCATGGCCAGCTCTTCTGGGAAGATGGAGAACATAATAGGGAAGAACATTTGATAATGACAAATGAGGCAGTCTTGGTGTGCGGAGGCATTCCTAGTGGGCAAAAAGGCAACCAGAATTCATATGCCTTTTTTTAACAGTCCTTTCCAAGAATGCCTCATATCAGTCACCTAAACAGACAACCTGATATTGGTCACTCCTTCTTCTGGAAAGAGAAAAAATAGTTTTATCTCCCTGACATGAAATGAGCCTGACTACCTCCAGGGTCCAGATTTGAAGAAGAGGAATGCAAGACTGTGTAGTAGAAAGACCCAGCTCAGGTGATAACTTGACCGTGGCCTCCATCCTCCGATTCTCTGGGTCTCAGTTGCCTTGTTTGTAAAATGAAAGAATAAGATTAGATGACCTCATAAGCCCCTCTCCCCATCCTGTATTGTGGTGAAGTTGATTGTTTAGACCTAAGTGTAAAACTTTGCATTGATGGTTATTGAAGATCATCTTAGTAGCTTGAGCCCAATGTTCTAGCCTGCCAAGATCCCTTTACAGCCTGACTTTCATTCAGTGTATACATCAACCTCTCAGCATCTTGCTAAAAATCTTAGAGCAAGCCACACTCCTTAGCCACGGCTCAACCACTGTCTTCCTATTTAGTCTTAGAATCAAGGAATGTGGAACCTTGGCAGAAAACACTGTAGAGCGCATGTATTCCAACCCAAGGTTTCTTCCACATTTTATTCTCTCATTCCAAATATACTGAAATATCCTCCCTTTTGCCAATTTTCTTATGTCTCTCATTCTCTCCTAGAAGAGAGAGGGGTGTGCAGTTCACAGAGGACTGGGCCTGGACTCAGGAAGACCCAAGTTCCAATCCAGACTCAGATACTTCCTAGCTGTGTGATCCTGAGCAGATCAATTATCCTCTGCCTCAGTTTCTTCAATTGTAAAACTGAGATAATAATAGCACCTACCTCCCAGGGTACTTATAAGGATCAAATAATGTAATGTGCAGAAAGTGCTTAGCATATAGTAGGTGCTTAACAAATACTTCCTTCTGCCCTGGTCTGAGAGTCAAAGAAAAGCTGTCACAGGATTTTACCAATCGATCAACAAACATTTACTAAGCATCTTCTACTGCTGCAGCATTGGACAGGAAGGGATCTTGGACATTCTCTAATCCTCCTTTTGCTAATGAGGAAACTGAGTCCTTCATGGCAAGCCAACCTGCCTGAGCTGTGGAGGGAGTGGCTGAGCCAGGATGGGAGACTGGGTTTCTTGCTCCCAGTTTGGCAGCCTGCTGTCAGACAGGGGAATTCAGGGAGGGGGCCCACTTGAAATGATTTGCATCTCTTGGCACTTGTGCCAGGGTTTCCAGATCAAATTCTAGCTTTCTCCCCTTCATCTATTTCCTTTAAAGCACCCAGGGTAGATACTCCAGTCATAATGTCCACTAGACCTTGTAACCAGGCAGGTGACCATCACTCCTCCTTCTGTCTGTTTTTTCTCGTCCCCCGTCTCGTACCCCCTGTCTCTTTTGTCTCTCTTCTTTTTCTTTCTCTCGTTTCACTATTTCTCTCTCTCCTGTATCTTCTTTCTCTTTATCTCTTCTCTTTCTTTTCTCTCTCTCTTCTTTCTCTTTCCTCTCCTCGTCTCTCTCTTCTTCCTCTTTTCTCTCCTCTTTCCTCTCTTTCTTCATCTTCTCTCTGTCTCCTTTCCTTCTCTCTTTTCTCTTCTTCTGTCCTACTTTCTCTCTCCTTCTTTCTCTTTCTTTTTCTCTTTCTCTTTCTCTCTTTTCTCTCCTTCGTTCTCTCTGTCCTTTTTCTCTGTCTCTTTTTCTCTCGCTTCTTCTTTCTTTCTCTCTCTCCTTTCTCTGTCTCTTTTCTCTCTTTTCTCTCTCTTCTTTCTTTCTTCTCTCCTGTTCTCTCTTTTCTTTCTCTTCCCTTTTCTATCTCTTCCTTTTCTCTCCTTTTCTGTCTCTTCTCTCTTTTCTTTCTCTTTTCTTCTCTTTTCTTTCTCTTTTCTCTCTCTTCTTTCTCTTTCTCTCTCTCCTCTCTCTTTCTCTCTTTTCTTTCTCTTTCTCTCTTTTCTCTCTCTCTGTCTCTTTCTCTATTTCTTTTTTTTAACAGCTATGATGTAATTGGAGCACGTCCGAGGCATCTTGGCTGGAAGACTCCTCAGCTTGGCCTGATGGAAACTATAATTGAGGATAATATTCAATCGGGTTTATGTGGCCTCTCCCACTGGATGTTTCTGAACGATTTTGCTCTGAGCTGGGAAGAGGGGGTGATGGAGTAATTGGAAGCTGCTGGTGGGGGTGGGGTAGGGAGAACATGGGGGACTGTGTCATCCCAATTCTACAAGCACAGGATGGGATGCCAAAACAGGTCAGCAGAACCAAATGGTTCCTGTTTGTTATGGGCTGTACTTCAGGCTAGAGAGGAGTAGTTTGGGAAGTGAAGCTATTCCTCTTGGAGCAGTAATGCAGACCAGACCAGGAGTGGGCGTGGGAGAGAGGAGAAACAAGATGTCCGGGTTCAAATTCTGGCTCTGATCAGAGCTGGAATTAATATGAGGGCACATCAGTCAATGAGCATTTATTGAACACCTACTGGGTTCCAGTAATTGCTTAAGTCCTGGGGGGGGGGGCAAAGATAAACATGAAATACTTCCAATTGCCAAGGCCTTTCTGTTTCTGTCCTTGGGTGCCAATATCTTGTGGTGGGAATGGGAGTGGGGCATTTTTCTCCATTGTAAGCAGGACCCATGCAGTTAGGGGCCAGGAAGACCCAAGTTTTAATCCTGCCTCAAACTCTTGTTATCTCCGTGATCCCTGGCAACCTCTCTGGGCCTCAGTTTCCCCATGTGTAAAATGTGAATAACAAACAATAGCATCAACTTGACAAAGTTGTCACAAAATAAAATGAGATGACAAACATAGAGTCTTTGCAAAACTTAAACTGCTTCTCAGTCATTTCAGACTCTTTGTGACCCTATTTGGGGTCTTCTTGGCAGATACTGGAATGGTTTGCAGTTTCCTTCTCCAGCTCATTTTATGGATGAGGGAAACTGAGGCAAACAGGGTGAAGTGACTTGCCCAGGGTCACACAGCTAGTGAGTGTCTGAGGCTGGATTTGAACTCACAAAGAGGAGTCTTCCTGATTACCAGCCTGGGTGCTCTACCCACCTGGACACATGCTATGTGACCCAGGGAAAGGTACTTAACCTTAATGACTGTCTAAGAATTCAAGTTGAGAAAAGGGGCTTTTTAGTATTGGTGGGTAGAGTTTCCTCATCCAGGATTTCCCTGTGACAATGAAATCAAGGGTCTGGCTTCTGTTCTTATTCTCAGCACCTAGGAAGGTATCCTGCACATAGTAGGTGCTAATTGTAGGGTGGTTTGTTGTTAAATATATAATTGAATCTAATGTGATCTAATATTATATATGTATGTGTGTGTGTATATATATATATACGTGTATATATATATATATATATATATATATATATATATGTATACATACATACACACACATATCAAGAATACAACTAGGCAGGAGGCAGACAATGGTCACTCCCGTGCTCCAGAACCATCAATGACCCCCTGTTGCTCCTGGGATAAAAGATAAAGTGACATTTACAGCTCAATGTGACTCAGACCCTTCTTTGTGTTTTCTGGGCGCAAACCAAACTGACTTACTTGCTGTTTCCTACACACAACTTTTGATTTCTCATTCCTTTACTTTTTTCCTGGCTGTTCTCCATGCCTGGGATGCCCTTCCTCCTCACTTCTGCCTCCTAGGATCCCTAACTTCCATCAAGTCTTTAGCTCAAGCATTTCTTCCAACTTGAGGCTTTCCTGATCTCCTGAATTATTAGTACCCTCCATATTACTTAGTATTTACCTATTTTGTATGTATAATCTGCATATACTTAGGTGTGTATTTGTTGTCTCCCCAGTAGTCAATAAACATTTATTAAAGACCTACTATGTGCCAGGCACTGTGCTAAGACAGAAAATAAAGTCCTAGAGGACAGAGTTGTTTTAATTTTGTCTTTGTATCTGCAGCTCCTAGAATAGTGCTCCACACATAGTAGGTGCTTAAAAATTCTTTGTTGAATGAATGAGTCAATTGATTTTTCCATCTGAGCTCAGTATTTGTTCCTGTTCTCCCCCTCCCATTTATTTGAATAGGAGAACAAACATATTTGGGGGTTGAAAAACTGGGGGCCCTGTACCAAGAGAACTCTTGGAGGTTTGTTGAAAAGGCATTCTCTAAATTAATGCTGACTGGATGCAACTTGACAATCAGACCTTAAATATGGAGACATAAGGACTTTCTAACTTTAGACTAGACTGAAGTTTCTTACAGAGAGTTTGTCCTTAGTAAGTAGGCTAGGTGGCAAAGTCAATATGGGACTGGGCTTCGAATCAGTACACCTCTTCATGAGTTCAAATCTGGCCTCAGACACTAGCTGTGTGACCCTGGGCAAATCACTTAACCCTGTGTGCCTCAGTTTCCTCATCTGTAAAATGGTCTGGAGAAGGAAATGGCAAACCACTCCAGTATCTCTGCCAAGAAAACACCAAAATAAGGTTAATGAAGAATCACATGTGACTTAAATGATTCAACAACAATAAAAGCAGGAAGAGGTAGTGGTGGTGGAAGTGGGTTAAAAATGGTTTTAAATCTGTTCATGTTAATTAGTTAGTATTGTTTTGTGTTCTAAAGAGCTTGGCACCTGGGGTAAGGAATGTCCTTTCCCCAGAAGAAGAAACAGGTATTTTAATAAGGACTCTGAGGACAGACAAGCTTTCTAATGGGAGGAAAAGTCCTTCAGAGTTTTTGGTGAATTAGGATTTTGTCTTTATAAAAGAGCTGTATTTTAAGTCCTGAACTTAAAGGTAAAAGTGGGAGAGCAAATCTTGCTCTTCTCTTTCTATAAGAGAAACAGCACCTCAGTTGAGGACTCCTTGTGCTCAGTGGAAACATCACTGGCAGTCCCCAGAGGATGAGTGAAATACCATTTGACAGAGACTACATGAGAAGAGCAGGGAGCAAAAGCCAGCTGACATGGCCCACATTTCTGGCAGAGACTCCATGCCTTGTGAAACCACTGGGAGCAGTGACATAGTCACCACAAGGTACTGGCAGTCCTGCAGAGTTGGGTCATTGTGTTGCTGAGAAGAGCTGAGTCATTCACCCTTGATCATCACACAGTGTTGCCGATACTGTGTATGATGTTTTCCTGGTTCTGCTCATTTCAATTTGCATCAGTTCATACAAATCTTTCCAGGATTTTCCGAAATCTGCCTGTTAATCATTTTTTTATTGCACAATAGTATTGCATTACATTCATAAACCACAGCTTGTTCAGCCATTCCCCAATTGATGGGAATGCCATTTCATTTAATCCCTTTGTGCTGGATGAAATGCATCATCTGGCAAAGTACAAAAGGTAACGCATTGTCAACTACTGTGAACTGCAGTTTTGAGTAGATGTGGAACCTACAGAATAGCTTGACCCTAATGTAGCTTTATGTGAATCGGGGATGAGTTGCCACTTTAGGGGATGCTTGTTAGTAAATGTTTGTTAGCTTGAGTTAATAGACTTTAGAAATTAAACAGCAATATGTGAACAAGTTGGGCTGTTAACAACAACCATCCACCTGCTCTCCTGTGTTCATCTTAGCTGCTGGGATCTGTGTTTTGCCAAAGTCTAGGAAGGTTTCAGTGATGATGAGAATGACAGGTTTCTGACTTTTGCCCTACCCCTATTACCTCTGGCACAGTCAGCCCACACTTCTCAAACAGAGACCCTAGAAGGTCTTGGGAATGTTTGTGAAACCTCTTAAGCCTGGGCAAAGGCCGACTGGAAATGGGCCTTAATGCTAGGATGATGCTTGGGAGATAAAAATACAAAATTCCTTGGCAGGATGCTCCCGTTTTTTTTATGGATGTGCTAGACCTGTGAGCACAGCAACAGGGCCTCTGGAGGAGCGGTCATTCCTGTGCCTTCCCAGGCTCCAAAGACAGAGTCAATTTAGTGAAGCCTCCAGTAGGAATTTTTCTGGGAGGGAACCCAGGCATCATCAAGGCCATGGTTCTCATTGTATAGTGATAATAGTAATGACAGCCACAGTTTTATAGCACTATTGCTTATAAAACAATCCACATAAATTATCCCATGTGAACCAAACAACAACTCTGGGAGGTAGGTGCTAATATTATCTCCATTTTGAGCAAACTGGGGCTAATAGAGGAAGTGACATGCTCAGGGTCACAAATATTCAGTGTTTTAGGTGGGATTTGAACTCGGTTCTTTCTGACTCCAAGTATGGCATTCCATCCACTGTGCCACCTACAGAGAAAGAAAATTGCTTGCCTCTGGTTGCCTAGGCCTCAAATGGAATAGATGGGATTCTATACTAGGTCCTCTGAATCCCATGAATTTCCATGACATTGGGCCAACGTCCAGATTATGTGTTCCTTGATTCATCCGGGATGTGAGTCATTGGAATGTCATTGGGTTTTAGATACTTTAACACCTCGAGGATGAATCGTTTAGTTGCTGAGGGTCTCTCTCCACTGATGTGTATCGCCGTGATCCTGCTTTAACTCAGAAGTGGGTGTCCCTGGAGCCACTGTGGCCCGAATAGCCATCCCCCAGCAGCCCACCCAGTGATGTGCCTCTCTGAACTCAGCTAGGCCCTGTCCTTGAGATTTCTTCAGCTTGGCAGAAGCAAGGGTAACAGCCTGGAGACAAGAGAGGGTCCTGGGGAGGAGGAGAAGGGGCAAAGGCAGAGCAAGGCAGATTGGCTGGCTAGAAGATAGCCTGGGTTGAGGGGATCGATACAAGACAAGGCTGAGTAGGCCTCAGGAGGCCTTCGATGCCAGTTAAGTGGCTCATGCTTTCTTTGAGAGGGAAGGTAGAGGGCAGGGGAGTGGCATGGGCATAGTGGAGCCTGGGGAGGATTATCTGGGCAGCAGGGTGAAGGGTGGATTGGGGAGGAGAGAGACATTAGGCAGAGAAGCTGATTAGGAGGCCATTAGGATAGCCTCCAGGGCCTGAGCCAGGGTTTTGGAAGTGGAGATGTCCTATTGGCAGCAGAGAACTCAGGGCTGGAACTTATATAAGTGAGTAAATGTCAGGACCAGGAGGTGCTTAATAAATGCTCACTGAGCCATCGCTAATTCCCTAGAACTTAACTCTCCCAACTTCCAGTCTGGGGCTCCTTCCATGTCACTACATTTCAACATCTTCCCCCATTCTAACTATTCCCAAATCATCAAGTGTGGGTGAAGCTGCTTTGGAAACTTTTTTATACCCGATGGATGGTTTCCCATCAGTGAACTCAACATAAACCTAGGGCAGGACCAATTGTAAGCAGTGACCATCCTGGGGAAGGAGGCCAGCTCTCATCAATCACTGCTCCATTAAGAATGGTGTCCTGGGGGCAGCTAGGTGGCACAGTGAGTAGGGCAAGGGTCCTGGAGTCAGGAGGATCTGAGTTCAAATGTGGCCTCAGACACTTGGTGCACTTACTAGCTGTGTGACCTTGGGCAAGTCACTTAACCCCAATTGCCCTGCCTTCCCCCTTGCAAAAGAAAGAAAGAAAGAAAGAAAGAAAGAAAGAAAGAAAGAGAGAAAGAAAGAAAGAGAAAGAGAGAAAGAAAGGAAGGAAGGAAGGAAGAAAGGAAAAAAGAATGGCTGCCAGGACTGGGAGACAAGAGGCTTGGATTCTAGCCCCTGCTTGGTCCCTGACTCACTCTTTGATCTTGCCCAAGCCACACCCTTCTCTAGACTCCCATCTCTTCATCTTGAAAGTGAACAGGAAGATCTTTAATGGTCCCTGCCACCTCTGACTTTCTACATCCTCAGGCCTTGCTTGCCTCATTATTCTGTGACTTCTAAGGTCCCTTTTGATACTGATGTCTCATCATTTAAGACCCTTTCCAAATCTCACATTCTCCATTTTCTGTTCTCAGATTCCTTCCCGCCAATGCAAGCTTTGATAGATACCACTTTCTTGGGCCTCCTCTTCCCTCTGTTTAGAGGCCTGGATAGGGGAGCACCAAACTCCCCTCATAGCCTTCCTTCATTTTGTTGGTGTTGTTTAAGTCATTCAGTCATGTCTGACTCTGTGACTCCATTTGGGGTTTCCTTGGCAAAAACACTGTAGTGGTTTGCTATTTCTTTCTCCAGCTCATTTTATAGCTGAGGAAACTGAGGCAAACAGGGTTAAGTGACTTGCCCAGAGTCACACAGTTATTAAGTGTCTGAGGCCAAATTTGAACTCAGGTCTTCCTGACTCCAGGCCTAGAGCTCTACCTACTGTGCCACCTAGCTTCCCGTCTTCCTTTACAGATGGCAGAAAATGGACACTCAGTCCCCTCCATTTCGCATTTGCTGCTCTGCCTTGTTTCAATTCCAAGGAACAAGATGCCTCCATGCTGGGTGCCCTCTGATGTCCCACCCCATCCCCCTTACCCTTTTCTGTTTCCTTTTGTGTATTGTCAACTCCTTTAGATTGGAAGTCCCTTGAGAGCAGGGATTTTCTTTTTAAAAAATTAATTGTATCTGTAGCACTTAGCATAGTGCCTGGCACATAGTAGGAACTTAATGTATGTTTATTGGATTGGATTGTTCTGAAGCCCCTCCCAGCTCTGATAGTCTAGAATCCCTTCCAACACTGATGTTCTCTGTTCTAAACTCCCTCCCAGGTCTGCCATGCCATGAATTCTCAAAGTCCTTTAGACCTGAATTAAATTTTTCTGCCACAAACTAGCCAAAGAATCTTGGGCATCTTCCTTCTGAACCTCAGTTTCCTCTTCGGTAAAATGGTTAAAATAATACATTCACTCATTCTCTCGTTGTTGGGAGGATGAATGAGACAGGGGGCATGAGTGTCCTCTGGAATGGTTGGTGGAAGTTTCTCTATTTAGCCTTTGAAATGCTGCAGGCTCTGGAGGATTGGGAAAATCAGAACTGTGTTTCTTGGTCCCGTCTACTCTCCTCCTTAATAATATTCTGCAAGTTAATGGACAGTCAGATGATACTGGCTTCAATCTCCTAGAAGTCTTTAGAGCTGGAATGGATGGGTCTGATGGACTCAGAAGCCATCCTGGGGGGACATTCTAGGAACGGGGGACCAAGGCCAGGTGACATCATCAGGAAAGGCAGAATTTGCAATTTCTTCCTTTCATGCTCATATGATTCATGAGCCCCCAGACTCCAGGGGAGCTACCCAGGGACTTAGATGTGGATTTTTTATGAGGGCTTCTGTACAGGTGCTGTCTATGATAGCTCCAAAATATCCTGTCCAATGGACCAAGGGAAGGGGAGGCACTGGGTCTTGGGAAGATGAGGAATTGAATGAGGAAGGATGAGTCAGTATGTCAGTCACTCAACAAGTATTTATTAAGCACCTATTATGTGCCAAGCTCTAAACTAAGAAAGCACTGGGAGTATAAGGAAATGAAAACAAAACAAAACAAAAACTTCTTTCTTCCCTCAAGGAATCCATAATTTAAAGACGGAGACACGCACAAACAATTATGCATAAATGACTTACAGTGTAAACAAATTGGAGGTAATCTCATAGGGTTAGGCACGAAGACTAAGGAGGACTGGGAAAGACTTGAAATCGAGTCGCAGATCATTGAGGTCGGTGCTTCCATGATCTTACTCCTTTACTGGAGAAATAGGGCCTTTGTGAGAGTCTCCTTTGGGCAAATGTCTTTGGGCTTGATGGTAAGAAAGAATAGGGAGAGGAAATTGGAATTGGAGGCAGTGCAAGAAACAAGAGACCTGGAGCCAAAGAAGAGATCTGTCACTTATTGGCCTTGGACAGTTTCCTTCCCTTTCCCTAGTTTGAAGATTGGCAAAACTAGGGCAGGACAATGGAGCTTTGTCCCAGGGTGCCAACATCCAGGAGGTGCTTTTCCTCCCTGAGAAACCTTTGCTTCCTCTCCTTTCTCCTCCCCTTTTGCATCCTCCTTTTCCTGTCCTTCCCCTTTCTTTATCTTCTGTTTCCTTCTTTTCCTCTTTACCCAGTTTTTTTTCACCCTTCTTTCTCCCTTCCCCTCTGCTACTTCCTTCTCCTTTTGCTCTTTCTCTTCCTTCTGTTTTCCCTTCCTTTCCCCCCTCTTTCCTTCTCCCTCCTAGTCTCATTTCACTTTTTTTCTTCACCTTATTTCTCTCTATCCTCTTCCTCCTCCCTACACTGTTGCTTTCTCCTCCTCTTTTTCCTTCCTCTCCCTCTTCTTTCTTCCTTTTCTTCTTCCTCATTTTGTTTCTTCTCCCTTCTCTGCTTCCTTCTCCTCCACTTCTGATTTTCCTCCTCTTCTTCTTTCTGCCTTTTAATTTTCCTCCTCCTTCTGTCCTTTTATTCCTCCTCTCTATTTTTACTCCCTCTCTTCCTCCTCATCCTTTGCTGCCTCTTTCTTTTCGTGCTCCATCTTTCCTTCATTCTCCCTTTTCTGTTTTTCCCTCCTCCTCCTCCTTCCTTCCCCCTCCGTCTCCTTTCCTCCTCCTCCTCCTCCTCCTCCTCTTTCTCTTCCATCATGTTCGCCGAGGGTGGGCGCACCCTCCCCCACCCAGGTCTCCGTCTCTCTCTAAGAGTCGCCCTGGCCCCGGGGTCCCCATCGGAGGAGCCCCCGCCATCCCGGGCTTCTCCATCAGGTCTGCTGTACCAGCAGCCCAATCACGGGCGACATTTGCCTGTCCCCGGCTTGGCCGCCTGCGAGAGGCTAAAGGGTTTGAGCAGCTTCCCTGGTTCCTCTGGCTCTGAGACAGCCCTCTTCCCCATTCATGGAGTTTGTATTAGAAAATGACTGCGGTTGCTATGGCAACATAAAGGAGCAGATCTCATTACGGGGGCCCGGCCACATTATTTTCTCCAAGGAATTTCTTCTTTTCATTATTCCCCTCCAAAGGTCAGTTATCCTCTCAGGCAGGGCGGGGGAGTCTGCGAAAGGTGAAGCGGCTTCATGGCAGAATTCCCCCTGCGGAATTTACAATCATTTTGCCTTCCCCCCCTTCAATACTTGGGGAGAGATTTTTCTTTGGCTCTGCCGTTTCCGTTTAACCCTCAGAGCCCCGGAGCTCACGGAGGCCCAGGTGGGAAACTGACGAGGGGAAATGGAAGCCTGCCTGGGCCTTCCTGCCTGGCCTTGGGCGAGGCCCCCCCTGCCCTGGGCCACAGTGTCCTCAATGTACAGCAGGGTGCGGGGAGGCTGCGAATCCATGGACCCGTGAATCCACGGACCCGTACCATACTGAGACTGCAAGGGAGTTTAGAGGTCGTTAAGGCAATGTGTTTATTTACAGATGAGGACGAGGAGACTCGCCCAAGGAGTGAGCAGCAGAGTTGGGACTCCGTGATTTCAAAGGGCTCCTCTAGCTCTGACGTTCTGGGTTTCAAGATTTCTCCTAGATCTGACTTGATCAGTTTTAAGGAACCTCCTAGTTCCAACATTTTATGTGCCAAGAGCTGTCCTTGTTCTTATATTCCCTGTTCTAATGCCCCTTACAGAATCTGACATTCTAGGTTCTAAGGTCCATTGCTGGATCTGATATTCTAGGTTCTGAGGACCATTACAGCATCTGATACTGTACTTAAGGTCTGATATTCTAGGTTCTAAGGTCCCTTACAGACTCTGACATTCTAGGTTCTAAGGTCCTTTGCAATATCTGCCATTCTAGGTTCTAATGTCCCTTGCAGGATCTGTTACTCTAGGTTCTGAGGACCCTTACAGCATCTGACACTGTAGGTTCTAAGGTCTCTTAAGGTCTGATATTCTAGGTTCTAAGGCTCCTTATGGACTCTGACATTCTAAGTTCTAAGGTCCCTTAAGGTCTGATATTCTAGGTTCTAAGGTCCCTTGCAGACTCTGATATTCTAGGTTCTAAGGTCCCTTGCAGGACCTGACATTCTAGGTCAGCTCCAGCTTTGGCATTCTACAGTCTAAATAGTCCACACTGCATGATTTCTGCAGGCAGGTGATTCTCATGTGCCTCTATCTATATAATATCATTTTCTTTGTCAGGCTCAGTTTCCTGCTTGTAACATAGGACCAGATAATCCCTGAAAAATTCCCTTCTGTTTCAAAGACTTGATGGTCAATTTGATGGTCAGATCCTTGAGTTCCAAGTTTGGATTCATCGTTATGATCCTCCAAAGAGCTTTCCCTCAGCTTCAATCCTTGCCTGGGAGTCAGGAGATCACAGATTTGCTGTGTGGCTGTGAGTTAGACTATCCCCTGCCTGGGGCCTCAGTTTCTTTTTTTATTAGATGTAAATGTTAGACTGGTTCAGACGTTCTTTACTCTCTCTCTCTCTCTCTCTCTCTCTCTCTGTCTCTGTCTCTCTGTGTGTGTGTGTGTGTGTGTGTGTGTGTGAGAGAGAGAGAGAGAGAGAGAGAGAGAGTCTCTCAGGCAGCCTGGTGAAGCCTTTTCAGAATAATGTTTTTAAATAATTGAAGGAAATGAGAGGTTGGTGAAAGCAAAGGTAGAATTTTTTTCTCTTGTCCAAGTTCTCAGATGCCACAAAATCCATTTACAGACCTCAGAGGGTCTATGGACCCAGGCTACAAACCCTGGGACAAGGTGATCTTTGGGCTTCCTTCCAGCTTCAACATTCCACGATTTTGGAATGTATTTCTTTATTTTCTCCACACTTAAAAATTCTCCTGTGCCTTGAAAATTTACCATGAAAAGGTGGGGGGCTGGAGGTGGCGGTTGGGAGTGATATTGGTAATTAAAAAATCATTTCTCATTGGTTTTGGACTGTGTTCTATGATTTTTTCCCCCAGCCAGCAGACTTACCTCCCTAATTATGCTTTGCTTGGAGAAATATTCAAATCAATTTTGGATCCCTGAGCCGGCATTGACAGAGGGTGAGGGAAAGCAGCCAAAAACCTCTACCTGATGGCAGAGAACATCCCAGACTCCCGGTTGCTAGGATAGGAGGTACCTCCTGGAACTCCCCTGCTCCTGCTTCCTTCCTTAGGGACAGAAGGTACAATGATCCTGGTCTGACAGATGATGGAGGTGAAGTGGCCCTCTTAGCCAGGGAGTTGGGCCTAGGGTGACATATTTGGAAGAACACCCAACAAGCAAACATCAGGCCTCAGGAGGCCTAGGGCTTCTGCCTGGGATGCTTTCAGAGGTCAACAGCCATGTTTCTTGGCTGCAGCTGCCACACAGATGGAAACCCACAGGACTCCAACCAAAGATAACCTGTTGAATTAAATTAAATTGAATTGGACCATTGGACTGGGAGGCAGGAACCTGGGCACGGCTCTACACTATGAAAACTTTGGTTTCCCCATCTGGAAAATGAAGTGCATGGACAGATCCAAGGTTCTAGTCTGGGGGCCCAGGGGCTTGGTTTTTAAAAATATTTTAGCAACAGTATTTCAAAAAAAAATCAGTTTCCTCTGTAATCTTTTGTATTTTGTTTTATGCATTTAAAATGTGATTCTGAGAGGGGGCTCCCAGGCTTCATCAGACTGCTAGAGGGGTCTGGAACCCCAAAGACTCCTCTGGACTAGATGGTCTCTGACTCCCTCCAGGTTTAAAATACCCTTTCCAAAAGTCTTGTTGGTGAGAGGGAGACAGGGGAGTGGATAGACAGGGCTACACTGGGAGGCAGGAAGATGTTCTGTGGCCCATAGTTTCTGGATGTCCTTGGGCAACTCAATTCACCTTGAAATACTCCCAGGAAATTCTCCAAGACTGAGCAAGAGCTTCTCTCCATCAGGGTGAAGGAAATTACTACACCCAGAGTTCTCTACATTGATGAAATCACAAGTCCAGACCACACTTCCCACTGGCAGGAAAAAAAGTACCTTTTAGCCTTGACTTATGTTCTACTCTCCCAGATCTATCATTTTTGTGCAGTCTGGGTTTTCTATTAATTCTGACATTCCCTGTTCTATGTCCCCTACAAATTCTAACATTCTCTGTTCTAAGGCCCCTCCCAGCTCTGACATCCTCTGTTCTAAGGCCCCTCCCAGTCCTGACATTCCTTGCTCAAAGGTTCCTCCCAGCTCTGACATATCCTGCTCTAAGGCCCCTCCTGGCTCTGACATTCCCTGTTTTAAGACCTCTCCTAGCTTTATGTTCCATATTCCAAGTGGCCAAATCCCCTCCCATCTTTCACACTGAGCATTATCATTGGCCGTCCCCCACACACCTGGAATGTTTTCCTTCCTCCTCTCTGCCTTCTGCCTTCCCCTGTCTTCCTTTCACCTGCAGCTAATATCCTTCCCTCTCCAGGAAGCCTTTCCTGATCTGCCCTGATTCTCTCCAATTGATCTTGTATGTATACATGTATGTAAATATACATAGGCATATATACACACATGGGTATATATTTACGTATACGTGTGCATATGCATATTTATGCAACTCATATGTATAAGTGTGTATGTGTGTATACATGTGTATACATACATGCATGCATACATACATCAGAGTTCTTTGTGGATTGTCTCCCCTGTTAGACTGTGAGCTCCATGAGAACAAAGTCTATCTTCTGTCTTCCATTCTATCCCCAGAGCTTAGCACCACCCCTCACACATAGTAGGTGCTTAATAAATGCTCCTTGCTTGACCGCCATGGCAGCGGCCCCTTCGATGGGCAGAGATGGCCTTTGCCTCAACCCTCTGCATCTCCAGAGCCTGGCACTGCTTCGCCTGCTCATGGCCCTCTTCCACAGAATGGCTCCCTCACCATCTCCCTCTGGGGCCACCCTGTCTCCCCTGGCTAGCAGGTGGGTGCTGGGTCCATCAGACAGGAAAACACCAACTTGGGAGGCATGCTTAAGTTTCATTTTCTACTCTTAGGATTAATTCCTTTGACCTGAAATGGTGAATTTCCCTGGGCTTTCCAAGGCATATGGAGATATCATGGGGGAGATGCCAAGGGAGTCAGGAGTCAGTGGACATGGGGAACATGGGTTTATAAAAACCTCATTCATCCACTAAGATAATAACAGTGTTAACCATTGTCATTTTACATCATAAGTCAGAGATTTGCAGTTTCCAGAAGTTTTCCCCTCCGCTATCTTGTAGTTAGTGAAACTTCTTTTCTCAGGTGGCGCAGTGAGTAGAGCACTGGCCCTGGAGTCAGGAGGACCTGAGTTCAAATCTGGCCTCAGACACTTGACACACTTACTAGCTGTGTGACCTTGGGCAAGTCACTTAACCCCAATTGCCCTGCCTTCCCCCTCCAAAAAAAGTTCTTTTCTCTCCTTTTCTCAGATAAGGAAACAGGCCACTAAAAAACATAGTACAACATTACATAACATAATGTTTGCTTGGTAAATCACTTGAATTCTCTAGGGCTCAGTTACTCTTTCTGTAAGATAGTGGGGGTTCAATGAGATCACCCCTAAATTTCTCATTGTCTACAACCTTGCCCAGATGCATTATGACCCATGAGCGATGGAGCTGGCTCCGTACTCAGGGCTCTTTTTGCCATCCTCACCCTGCCACCGTCTCAGACAGTTTGGCTCAATGTGATGACTCCATTACTTGCGAGCTGTGTGACCATAGACAAATCACTTAGTTTTTCTGTACTTTGGCTTCCTCATCTATAAAACAGAGCTAGTAATATTTTCACTAGCTATGTTACAGGTTCTTAGGGGCACTGAAATGAGACAATGACTCTGTTGACCCAAAATGTTCTATTTGTTTCTATTATTATTATCATTGTGGGGAATTTTTCCAAATACTCAATTATACTTTGCCTTAAGTGTGTGAGCTAAGTTTGGAACCTTCTACCCCAGTCACCTAAGTGGTATAGAGGAGAGTATGGCCTAGAGGTATCTGGGAAGATATTTGTATGTTTGTCCTTGCTGTATCTTTGAAGTAAACAGCCCTTTGTAAAAGGTACCTGATTTTGATTAAATGAAATGGGAGTGCTAGTTAGTAGGCCTCCTAACAAATGGGAGAACACATCCCACGGGTGCTTGAGTCAATGACAGCAGAGAGGAGACACCCTTGGACCCCTCAAGGAGGAGGGAATAAAAAACAGAGATGTAACAGGTCTGATTAAAAGAGGAGGGGAGTCCTCTAGGAGTTTACACTGCAGTGGAGGATACAACGTGCAAACGGTTATGTACAAACAGTGTATACGTAGGACAAATGAACAAGTCATCACCATCATCATCATTACCATCACCATAGCCACCACCACCACCATGACCACCATCATCTTTCTTCTTCTTCTTCTTCTTCTTCTTCTTCTTCTTCTTCTTCTTCTTCTTCTTCTTCTTCTTCTTCTTCTTCTTCTTCTTCTTCTTCTTCTTCTCCTTCTCCTCCTCCTCCTCAACTGCCTATTAGATGTCTCCAACTGGATGCCCCATCAGCACGTCAGACTCAAAATATCCAAAATTAAACTCATCTTTCCCCCCAATCTTCCCCTCCTTCCAACCTTCCCTAGTAGTATCAAGGTTAGCACCATCCTCCTAGTCACTCAGGTTTACAACCTAGGAATCATCCTTGACCCTTCACTCTCATTCAACCCAAATATCCAACTTGTCTCCATGTCTTGTTTCTGCCTTCACAAAATCTCTAGCACATCTCCTCTTCACTCACACAGTGAGCCCTGGTGCTGCCCTTACCACCACATGTTTAGATTAGTACAATAGCTTCCTGGTTGGCCTCACGGCCTCAAATCTCTCTCCACTTCTATCCATCCTCTACTCAGTTGCCTTTTCCAAACCATGTCCCCTCTCCCTAAACTCCCTCTCCCTAAACTCTCTGTTGCTTCTAGGATCAAACTTAAAGGGTTCTATTTGGCTTTTAAAGCCAAACCATTCACAAGCCAACCCCTTATTACCTTCCTAATCTTCTTAATGCTTTCACACAGACTTTCTTGCTGTTGCTCACACACTCTGCGTCTCCATAACTTTTCACTGGTATTACCCTGCATCTGCAATGCCCACCTCATTGTCTCTAGTCTCTGCCTCTGGCTAATGGCTCATCTTCTTCGAGAAGCCCTTCCTCATCCTCTGTAATCTTAGTACTTTCCCTCAGAGGTTTATCCTTTCTGGAGATCTTGCTTGTACCCAGTGGTTTGCATGTTGTCTTCCTCATTAGACTATGACCTCTTTGAGGGCACAGTCAGACTTTGCTTTCATTTGCGTGCCCAGCACTTAGCACAGTGCCTGGCACATAGGAAGGGCTTAATACTTATTGACTGATTGATTGTAGATGTTACTGTTCTCTTGGGGACACTGAGCCGCTCAATGAAACAGTACAAGTTAGAAAGGGAGAGATGAACGTTACAGAAACATGAGGAGCCTGGAGCCTCCCAAAAGCTCACAAACCAAAAGCTAGGCACATCCCAGATCCAATCTCCTTTCTCCCCACCAGTCTCTTCCCTGCCCCTATGCAGCATCTCTGAAAGATGGTCAGATGGCAAGGGGCCATCCATATGGGGGATCCTCAGCCCAGGTCCACAGGGCCTGCAGGTGATGTAATGAAGGCCCCCCTCCCCATGACATCATTCTCAGGCCTGGGTCCAGGGAAAGAAGCCAACACCTGGTGATGGACCACACCAAGGGCTCCTGGCTCAGAGACTGGAAGAAAGGAGCCCGGTTGGAGTGCAGAGCAAGGAACAGGGGTGGGGTGTGACTAAAGCTCCAACCATCAGCCTCCCCAAACCAGTTAACAAGTAGGCAAAGCTGTTCCTTCCCTGTCAATGGATGTTTTGGGGTCATATTTGGGAAAGAGCACAAGAACCTAATCTTGCTGTGTGCCCTTAGGTAAAAATCTTGTTCTTGCTGGACCTCAGTATTCACAACTGTGAGATCATGTCTAAGGACCCGTCTTTAAAAATAGTTCTCTCATTCCAAGCCTGTTCCACACCATTGCAACAGCTTCTTCTTCACTAACTCCTGACAGGTATTATAGCTTCTCCAGGGAAGGGATGAGAAGGGATGGGATTATTATGGGATGGGATGATTATGCCCTTTCTAGGGAGGAGGAAACTGAGGTATGGAGAAATGAAATGATCTGCCCAGGATTACACAGAGTCACAGTGATAAAGCCAAGCCTAGAGTCCCTTGGTCCTCACTTTTCAGAGCGTCATCTCATCTTCTATATCCTTCTGGACCTTTTTGAGGGGAAGATAGTTCTCCTGTAAACTCTCTCCCTAGAGGCCATCTCAGAGGATGTTAGTGGTGAAAAAAACCCTAGCATTACATAATCTCAGGACTGAGAAGGGCCTCAGAGAGGCTTTGGTGAACCTGAACCTGACCTGGAATCCTCTCAACAACATCACTAATGACCCACCATGGAACCCATTTTCATTTTGAAGAACCTCAAGGGTCAGAAAAGTCCTTAGACAGAACCAAAAAATTGCTCTTTGATAAAAGGACATTAGAATATAATGAACATACATTATTATAGCAGAAAAGAATCTTAGACCAGACCAGAAAATGTCAGAGCTGGGAAAGACCTTAGAACATGGAATGTCAGAACTGGGAGCCCCTTTAACAGGGAGTGTCAGGGCTTGGAGGTACCTTAGAATGGTGGGTATCAGAGCTGGGAGGGACCTTAGAACAGGGAGTGTCAGAGGTGGGAGGGTTCTTAGAAAAGAAAATTTCAGAGCTACGAAAGACTGATCTGGAAAGGGTCATGTTGCAATTTATACATACAGCTGGCTGGTGACTTAGCTGACATTCTCCCCTGGCAGTCCAATCTTTTCTCTAGTGTTCTCTCTATAATCTGCTGCCATTGTGGGTGATGTTTGGGCCATGGCTAGTGAACCTGAGTTTGCCTGAAGGGGCCAGGTGACTTTGTCCCTGGGGATGGCAGACTGTGTTTGGAGTACCTCCTGAACAGTAGATTGCACTCCCTTTTTCCAGGGGTGCTGGCCTGCTGGAGAGGCTGTTTTTTTAAAGGGTCAATTTCCAACCATTTGATATTGATATATGAAGATCCTCAGGGATTATTGTAATGCATTTTTCATCCCACTGAGATAGTATCATATGAAGAAAATAGGATTGACTGTTAAGTACAAATTGAAAAAGACATGGTCATTTAAGATAACTCCTTATCTGTATACAAGGAAATGGTATCAGAGAAATAGACCACCAGTTGACAGAAATAAACTTGGCTTCAGGCTCTTCCTCTATGGCCATCGAGGATTGCACTGGATTAGTCAATTACTCCCTTGGACCTTTCTTAGGCTGAACACACCTACAGGGAGAGGAGGCTTCACTGCATCTGTTCCCTTCAAGGACCTACCCATAAGATGTCTCAGGTACCAAGGGATGACTCAGCCTGCTCATATGGATGAATGGAAAAAATGAATGAATTAAAAAATATTAAGTGCTTGCTTTGTGCCAAGTAGTATGCTAGGGGCAGGGGATACAAATTCAAACATCGAAAGTAGTCCTTGCCTTCAAAGACCTTCCATTCTAACGGAGTGGGGGGAGCATATAATGGGCAGGACAGACATAGGCTGGGTGCAAGGTGGCTGAAGGATATTGTCACTGAGGACCGAGGATCATAGGATCATAGCTTTAAAGCTAGAAAGGCTGAAACCTGCAGTAAGAAGGGTGGAGCCAAGATAGTGGGGAAAAGGCATGGATTTGCCTGAACTCTCTCCCAAATTCCCCTGCAAACAACATTGAAATAGTGCCTCAAAACAAATTCTGAAATGGAAAAAACCAACTAAAGGATGAGGTGAAATAATTTTCTAGCCCAAAGCAACTTAGAAGTTTAGCCAGAAAGGTCTGTTTCACTGGAGTGAGAGCAGAGTGCAATCCAGTATAGGCCCAGCCCTGATAAGAGAGTGACTAAATCACCCTGATGGTTACAGGGGTTCTCAGCCCACAGAGTATAAGGGGGTTGGACAACTGGTCAGAAGTAGATTATAGGGGACCCTTTGCTGGCATTGTTCATATGTAGTTCTGGGCCCCAGCCAGAGGGTGAGGAGGAATACTAGCAAGAGTGGGGACCCTGGTCACATTTCCAGGGCAAAAAAGTACATAGGATCTCTCACACATCAGAGCACAGGCCAGGAGAGCAGTGACCACACCTTACTTTAGATCATATCACCTTGGAAGAATTGAAAACTTTCCGACTCCCAGAACTAGTTCTGAAAACAGCAGCATAAAAAACCTGAAGCTTGGGGCAGTGCTCCCTGAACCCCAGGAGCAGAGCCCTACTTTGACATAAAGTTAAAAGTCAAAATATGGGCTCAAAAAGTGAGCAAAAGCAACAAGAAAAAGAAGCTGACCATAAAAAGTTACTATGGTGACAGGGAAAATAAAAACACAAACTTGGAACACAAAAATGTCAAAATAGTTACATCCAAAGCCTCAAAGAAAAATGTGAATTAGCTCAAAGCCCACAAAAAATAATTCCTAGAAGAGCTCAAAATTTTTTAAAACTCGAGAGAGATAGAAGAAAAGCTGTGAAAAGAAGTGAGAAAGAAATGAAGAAAGAAATGAAGAAAGAGTCAATAGCTTGGTAAAGGAGGCACAAAAGCATAGTGAAGAAAATAACACCCTAAAAAACAGAATAGGCCAACTGGTAAAAGAGGTACAAAAATCCACTCAAGAGAATTCCTGAAAAAGCAGAATTGGCCAAATGGAAAAAGGTGTACAAAAATTAACTGAAGAGAAGAATTCCTTAAAAAGTAGAATTGGACAAATGGAAAATGAAGTACAAAAGCTCACTGAAGAAAGTAATTCCTTAAAAATTAGAATTAGGCAAGTGGAAGCTAATGACTCCATGAGACATCAAGAAACAATAAAACAAAATGTAAAGAATGAAAAACGTAGAAGAAAATGTGAACTATCTCGTTGGAAAAACAAATCACATGAAAATATATCAAAAAGGAGAATTTAAGAATTATTGGACTACCTGAAAACCATGATCAAAAAAATATTCTAGTCATCAGATTTCAAGAAATTATCAAAGAAAACTACCATGATAACCTCAAACCAGATGGTAAAATAGAAAAATTGAATAAAATAGAAAAAATAAAAAAATAGAATAGAAAAATCTCCCTATTGCCTCCTGAAAAAAAAAATCCCAAAATGAAAATTCCCAAGAACATTGCAGCCAAATTCCAGAACTCAAAGATTAAGGAGAAAATATTGCAAGTAGCCAGAAAGAAACAATTAAAATACTATGAAGTCACAGTCAGAATAACAAAATTCAGCAGCTTCTACATTAAAGGATTGAAAGACTTGGAACATTGGAAGGCAAAAGAGCTAGGATTATAACCAAGAATAACCTACCCAGCAAAACTGAGTATAATCCTACAGGGGAAAATGGACATTTAATGAAATGGAAAACTTTCAAGCAATTCTGATGAATTGAGCTAAATAGAAAATTTGACTTTCAAATACAAGACTCGAGGGGAGCATATAAAGGTAAACAGTAAAGAGAAACCATAAGGGATACAATAGATTAAACTAGGAAGATAATATTTGTAACTCCTAAGAACTTTATCGTTATTGGGACAGTTAGAAGGAGACATAGACACAGGGCATGAGTGCGAGTTGACTATAATGAATTGATATTAAAAAAAATTAAGAGGTGAGAAAGAGGGATGAACTGGGCGGGGGGAAAGGAGTGGTAGAATGGGATAAATTATCTCACATAAAAGAAGCATGAAAGAGCTTTTACAGTGGAGGGGAAGATAGGGGTGGGCAATTTCTGAATTTTATTCTCATTGGAATTGCTTAAAGAGGGAATAACATACACTCAGTTGGGTATAGAAATCTATATTATTTAGGGTAAAGAAAAGTAGGAGGGGAAAGAATTAAGAAAAGAGGGTTGCTGATAGAAGGGAGGGTGGATTGGGGGAGGTAGTAGTCAGAAGAAAAACACTTTTGAGGAGGAACAGGGTGAAAAGAGAGGGGGGAAGGGAGAGAGGGAGGAAAGAAGGAAGAGAGAGAGAGAGAGAGAGAGAGAGAGAGAGAGAGAGAGAGAGAGAGAGAGAGAGAGAGAGAGAGAGGATGGAGGGAAATACACAGTAATCAAAGCTGTGAATATGAATAGGATGAATTTGTCTACAAAACAGAAGTGGAGAGCAGAGTGGATTAAAAAGAATCCTATAATATGTTGCTTCTAAGAAACATATTTGAAGCAGGGAGACATGCATAGAGTAAAGGTAAAGGGCTGGAGCAGAATGATCATGATCAAAAAAAGATTCTAGTCATCAGATTTCAATAAATTATCAAGGGAAACTGCCCTGATAGCCTCAAACCAGATGGTAAAATAGAAAAATTGAATAGAATAGAAAAAATAAATAAAAAATAAAATAGAAAAATAGAAAAATCCACCAATCACCTCCTGAAAAAAAATCCCAAAATGAAAATTGTACTTCAGCTGAAGTAAAAAAAAAAGCAGGAGTAGCAATCATTTTCTCAGACAAAGCGAAAGCAAAAGCAAAGATAGGCCTAATTAATTATGAGGAAAATTACATTTTGCTAAAAGGTACCATTGACAATGAAGTAATATTACTACTAAATATATTTGCACCAAATGGTATAGCATCCAAATTATATTAAATTTAAAAGGGTTTATACAAACAAAAGCAATGCAGCCAAGATTAGAACAAGAGCAGAAAACTGGGAAAAATTTTTACAGCAAGTTTCTTTGACATAGGCCTTACTTATTTCTCAAATATATAGAGAACTGAACCAAATTTATAAGACTACAAATAATTTTCTCCATCAATAAATGATCGAAAGATGTGAACAGATAGTTTTCAGAAGAAGATATCAAAGCTATCTATAGTCATGTGAAAAAATGTTCTAAATCCCTATTGATTAGAGAAATGCAAATTAAAACAACTCTGACAGGAAAAAAAGACAAATGTTGGAGAGGATATGGGAAAGTTGGGACACTAATACACTGTTGGTGGTGTTGTGAACTGATCCAACTATTCTGGAGAATATGTCCAAAAGGCTATAAAACTATGACCCAGGCTATAAAATTTTGACCTAGCAATACTACCAAGTCTGTATCCCAAAGGGATCAAAGAAAAAGGGAAATGACCTATATGTACAAAAATATTTATAGCAGTTCTTTTTATGGTGGCAAAGAGGTAGAAATTGCCCAGTAGTTGGAGAATGGCTGAACAAATCATGGCATATGATTGTGATGGAATACTATTGTACTATAAGAAATGATGAGCATGGTGGTTTCAGAAAAACCTGGGAAGACTAATATGAATTGATGCAAAATGAAGTGAGCAGAACCAGGAAAACACCGTACACAGCAACAACAATATTGTAATGATTATTAACTGTAAATGATGTAGCTATTCTCAGCAATACAGTGATCTAATACAATCCCAAGGACTCATGCTGAAAAATACTATCCACCTCCAGATAAAGAACTGAAGGAATCTGAATTCAGATTAAAGCATACTGTTTTAAAATTTTTCTTGTTTATTTTCTTGGGGTTTTTTTTGGTCTGCATTTTCTTTCTCAATATCAATACAATTTAAATATATTTTTCATTGTTGCACATGTATAACCTATATCACGTTGCTTTTCTTCTCAGTGACTGGGGAGAGGAGGGAAGGAGGGAGAGAATTTGGAACTCAAAATTAAAAAAAAAACAAATGTTAAAATTGTAATTGGAAAAAATAAAATATTAAAAAAACCTTCCACTAAGACTTTTGGAATGTCCAGTTTACCCACTATTGGTGGCTTGCAGGTGTGGAATGAGTCATACACTGTCAGACACATTCATTGTGTTTGTCTATTGTTATTGGAAAACTCCTTTTTCTTTCTTTTTTTCTTTTCCTTTTTTTTTTTTTTTTGATAAAAGAAGTTTCCCCTGGTGGCAGCAGGTTATTAGGAAAGGACAATCATATGTGGGCATTTTAAAAAGCTTCAAAAGACTCTTAAGTCAAAGCTTCTATCCAGGATGGAGTCAAGTTTAGCAGGCTGTGTTCTTTGACTGAAGGACTCCACACACCATCTGATGCTGAATATGGTGTTTTATGTGGTGAAAGGCCTAGTGCTCTTTTCATCTGTAAGCTTACTCTCCTGCAGGAATTCTCTGACAGTGAGTAAGCTGTGTCCAGAAATACAAACCTTTCCATTAAAAATATGTAATGCCTAGCATTTGGGCAGTGTTTTAAGCTTTGCCAAATGCTTAGCAAATATTCTCTCATTTTATCCTCACAGTAAGGTGGTGTTGTTATTCTTGTTGTTCAGTTGCTTCAGTTGCGTCCAACTCTTGATGACCCCATTTGGGGTTTTCTTGGCAAAGATACTGGAGCAGTTTGCCATTTCTTTCTCTGGCTCATTTGACAAAGGAGGAAACTGAGGGGAATGACTACCCACATCTAGTAAGTGTCTGAGACCGGATTTGACCTTAGGAAAATGAGTCTCTGTGACTCCAGGCCTGGTGCTCTATCCGCTATGGCGCCACCTAGCTGCCCCTGGTAAGGTGAGGTAAATGCTATTTATTATTCTATTCTACAGCTGAAGCAGTGAAGGTATGGGTAGATTAAGTGACTTGCCCATTGTTACACAGCTAGTAAGTGTTCAAGGCAGAATCTGAACCCAGGTCTTCCTGACTCCAAATCCAGCATTCCATCTCCTACAATAAATAACACCAGCAAAGACATGAAGACTAGAAAATGAGGCAGGCTGGTGAGAGTTGGGGCCATTCTAGTATTCAGAATAAGTGAAAAAGAACTGAAAAAAGGCCTCTGATATATCAGCTAGACCCTCCATGGGGGAGGACAGCTGGGTGGTGTATTAGAACTCTGGGCCTGAAATCAGGAAGAGCTGAGTTCCTATTTTTGACACTTTCTACCTGTGTAACCCTGGACTAGTCACTTAAAGCTCTGCCTGCCTCAGTTTCCTCAACTGTAAATAGAATAATATTCTTTGGGTTGTTATGAAGATCAAATGAGATAATATTTGGAAAGTGCTTAGCAAACCTTAAAGCACTATATAGATGATGATGGTGATGATGATGATGAGTTAAGGAAGGCCATGGACAGAAGAGGCTATGCATGGAACCAACATGGACTGATGCTAAAAGTACAAGATAGATCATCCAGGAGATGTATGCTTGCAAAAAGAAGTAAGCTGGCCACAGGTTGAGCATCACTGATACCAGAAGAGCTGTCTTTGGGTGGCAGGTATGCCTAGAGAATGCTCATGGGATCATGGGTCTACAGTGGCATGGGATCTCATAGGTCATCTAGTCCAATCCTTTCATTTTACAAAGGACAAAACTCAGGCCAGTGTCACACAGCTGGTAAGTGATGGAGCCAGATTTGAACCCAGATCCTTTGACTCCAAATCAAGGACTGTTCCTCAGTACGCTCTGCTGTCTCTCTGTTGAAAAAATTCAATGAAATCTCCGTTGTACTGGGTGGATTGTTTATGGAGCGTTTGCAGAAGGAGAAGGCTGAATGTTGTATAGGATGAGGAGCTAAGGGTAGACTGAGAGTCAACATTTGTATGCCACTTGATGGTTTACAAAATACTGTACAAATATCATCACATTTGATACTCACCACAACCCTGTGAAGTAGGTGATATTATCCCTATTTTACAGGTGAAGAAACTGAGGCTAAGAGGCAAAGTAACTTACCCAGGCTTATGCAACTAGTGAATGTCTGTGGTGGTATCTGTGAGCTACCATATTAGATGGAATAGCCACTCTGTGAGAACCATCCAAGTGTTAAAGTATTATTGCCTCTGGTCAGCTTGGTACCATGAGAAGTGATCTCTCTCTCTCTCTCTCTCTCTCTCTCTCTCTCTCTCTCTCTCTCTCTCCCTCTCCCCCCACCCCTCTCCAAAAGACCTGGGTTTGAATCCTTGCTCTGCTGTTAACTACCTGTGTGACCCTGGGCAAGGTTAGTTCTCTTTTCTGGGCCTCAGTTTCTCTTCTGTAAAAGTTGGGGATTGAACTACATATTTCCATTCCTTTCCAACTCTAGATTAAGTCTAGAGATAGAAGAGACTACCTTGGCCCAATGTATTCACCATAGACACCACCTTGGCCCATGTAGTTGCCATAGATGCCACCTTGCTCAGTGTATTCGCCATTGAAGCTATCATGCTCAATGTATTCATCATAGATGTAATCCTGTCCAGTGTGTTCACATACACTCTCTCATTTAGTACTCACTACAGCTCTATGATCTAAATAGTACAAGAGTCATTATCACCATTTGAGAGCTCATTAACATCACAGGATTTAGAAGTAGATGAGACTGTAGAGCCCAACCTTCTGAAAATGCAGAGAAGACAAATGGAGTCTAGAGAGATAAAATGAATTGTCAAAGGCCATAGAGTGAGTGAATGCCAGAAAGGAACTGGCCTAAGATTTAGGCTTCTTTTTTGGCCTCCATATTAGTAATAGAATCATGGAGTCACAGAATTTCAGAGTTGGAAGAGGCCTTAGTGGCCATTTACTGTAACTCATACTTGACAGAGGCTACCCAGCCCACTATCGTTGACAAAGTGGTCACCCAGACTCTGAGGAAAGAACAAGGAGGGAACCCACCACCTATTGAAACAGGCCATTCATCTTCAGTTAGAAAGTTTTTCATTTCTAATCGTCCAGTGGTTAGAAAGTCCTTCCTGACATCAAGTACAAATTTAGACAAGGGAAGGACCTTTGAGGTCATCAAGTCCATCCCTTTCATTTTATCAATGAGACTCAGACACACGGCTTACTCACTGTCAGAGGATTCCTGCAGGAGGGAAAGCTTACAGATGAAATGAGTACCAGGCCTTCCGCCACATGAAACACCGCATTCAGCATCAGACGATGTGCAAGGCCCTTCAGTCAAAGAACACAGCCTGCCAAACTTGACTCCATCCTGGATAGAAGCTTTGACTTAAGCGCTGTTTGAAGCTTCTTAAAATGCTCATATATCATCGTCCTTCCCTAATAACCTTCTGCCACCAGGAGAAGCTCCTTTTGTTAAAAAAAAAAGCTTCCCAACAAGAACAGACAGGCACAATGAACATGTCTGACAGTGTGTGCCTCACTGAAGTGATTTCCTCGAGGTCATGACTAATAAGTGGCAGTACCAGGATTTAAACTCGTATCCTCTAACCTGAATCCCAGGGCTCTTTCTACTCTGATGATGATGATGATGATGATGATGATGATGATGATGGTGATGGTGATGATGGTGGTGGTGGTGGTGATGGTGATGGTGATGATAGCTAGCATTTAAGGAACACTTTAAGGTTTCCAAAGCATAGTGTATATGTTATTTCATTTGATGCCTGTACCATGTTTCTGTTGGATGAAGGAGTTGGAGAGGGGGATGGATAAGATCTCCTCTAGCTCGGAAATTCTAAGATTTCTAAGTTTGGTACCACTCCATTAGCTTTCCTGTCTACAACATATCCACATCTCGTCTCCCTTTTCCATTCTCATCCTCCCTCTCCCTTTCTCAAAATAATTTCAAGTGTGTGTGTGTGTATGTGTGTGTGTACACTATGTGGGACAGTTTCTAGTAATGTTCATCAAATCACACAACTTGATTCTGTGATATTAACAAATTGATAAGTATTATAATTTTGAATGATCATAGAATGTTAGAAAGTACATTTAGGGTCTCCAGTTCTCCCAAGATTCTCTGGGATCTGTGCCTGTCATTCTTTTTCAGGGGGTCAGATGATGTTACTACTATCACTACTATACTACTACTACTACTGGTGCTGCTGCTGCTGTTGCTGCTGCTATTACTACTACTACAATTACAATTACTGCTACAACTACTGACTACTACTACTACTACTACTACTATGGCTTCTGCCACCACCATCACAGCTTCTACTCTTACTGTTGCCACTTCTATTCCTGTTGCTTCTTCTGGTCTGTTGCTTATAATCTCTCTTACTCTGTTCCTATGGTTCTATAAACATTACAAAGACCTTTATCCACAATAACCCTGTTAGGTAATTAGTACATTTTAGAGTTGAATCAATAGCCTCAGTGAGGGGAAGTGATTTGTCCAAGGTCACATGATTAATAAATGGCAGAGAAGGTCATACTACTCCAGGAAGGCTTAAAGATCCCCTCAGGATCATCAAACTTAGACTTGGAGAAGCTTAAATTCAACTAAATTTCCAACTCACTCTTCTATTTCCTATCTTCATGTCTTTCTGTAAGCTATGCTCTGTGCCTGGAACACACCTCATCCCCACTTCTGTCTCTTAGAGTCCCTAGCTTCCTTCAAGAATCACCTTGGTGGTGGGGTCATCTCCTCCATGAAGCCTTCCCTGTTCTCCCAAATCATTAGAGCTCTCTCCCTACTCTAATAATCTTTACTTTGTTGTCTACGCAACTGTAATTCTTGCTACATAACTGGCCCATGTCCTTTTCCGATTGTTCCTTTCCTAAATGAAATGTTTTACACCTTCAACATTTTATCCTGTGTATCTAGCATTGTATCTTACACATAATAGGTGCTTAATAAATGTTTGTTGCATCCTTCAACCAAGCATTTATTTAATACCTATTATGCGTAGAACATTGTGCTGGGCACCGGAGATACAAGGACCCCAAAGAGGAATAGTTCTTGGCCTAACAGTGCTAAAGGAAGGAAGAGGGGGTAGAGCCAAGATGGCAGAGAGAAGCCAGGAAATTGCCTGAGATCTCTCCAGTTTCCCATGGAAACAACATTAAATCAAACATCTAAATGGATTCTGGAGTAAGAGAACCAATGAAAAGACAGAGTGAAACAATTTTCCAGCTTAAGGTAACTTACAGGGGCTTCAGGAAACATCTGTCTCACTTGAGCAACAAGGGAGTATGGCCCAGTGCAGAGAGTGTCTGGGCAAGTCAGTGGGAGGCTCTTAGCCACAGCACAGATCAGCAACTGAGGCCCCTCAGTCTTGACTCAGCAGACCAGCAGTGAGGCCTCCAGCCCCACCACAGAAGAAAAATTGTGAGCCCCAGAACCCCAGCACAACAGGTGCAACTAGGCCCAGCTACCCCCCAGCGTGGTGAGCATGCTGCAAGAACCTGAGGCCCCAGTGTGGAAATCCAGTGACCAGACTCCTGGCCTCCAGCGTAACAAGATTGGGACAGTGCCCTGTGTGCCTCAGAAGAAGAACTCAACTTTAAAAGACATGAAATAGGTGGGAAAAACAAGTAAGAAACTGAAAATAGCCCTAACTATAGAAAACTACTATCGCAATAGGAAAGATCACAATACAAACTCAGAAGAGGACAACATCAAAATGTCTACATGTGAAGCCTCAAAGGGGAATGTGAATTGGTCTCAAGACCAACAAGTCCTCTTGGAAGAGCTCAAAAAGGATCTTAAAAATCAAGTAAGAGAGGTAGAAGAAAAATTGGGAAAAGAAATGAGAGTTACAAAAGAGAATTATGAAAAAAGAGTCAGTAACTTGGAAAAGAAAGCACAGAAATTGACTAAAAAAAAACCAACTCAAAAAACCAGAATTGGCCAAGTGGAAAAAAAATCTACTGAAGAAAACAACTCCTTTTAAAAGTAGAATTGGCCAAATGGAAAAGGAAGTACAAAAGGTCACTGAAGAAAATAATCCTTAAAAATTAGAATTGGGCAAGTGGAAGCTAATGACTCTATTATACATGAAGAATCAAACGAAATCAAAATAATGAAAAATAGAAGAAAATGTAAAACACTTCATTGGAAAAACAACTGACCTGGAAAATCGGTCCTTGAGTGATATATATATATATATATTTTTTTTGCCAAAGAAAAAGACGAAGTTTATTAAAGATCCACCATTTTGGCCAGACTCTTAAGAAATCTCACCATTGGCTAGACTCTTAAGGAATCTGAGCATTTGCACCTCTAAAAGCAGGCTAGATTGAATTGAACCCATGAGTGATAATTTAAGAATTATTGGACTAACTGAAGGTCATGATAAAAAAAAGAGCCTGGACAGCATCTTTCAAGAAATTATCAAGGGAAAATATCCTAGAACCAGAGAGTAAAAATAGTCATTGAAAGAATCCACCAATCACCTCCTGAAAAGGATCCCAAAATGAAAACTCCAAGCAATACTGTAGCCAAATTCCAGAATTATTAGGTCAAGGAGAAAATTCTGCAAGCAGCTAGAAAGAAACAATTTAAATATCAAGGAGCCACAGTCAGGATTACACAGGACTTAGCAGCTTCTACATTAAAGGATTGGAAGGCTTGGAATATGATATTCTGGAAAGCAAAGGAGTTTGGATTATAACCAAAAATATGGTCATTTGATGAAATAAGGGACTTTCAAACTTTCCTGATGACAAAGATCAGAGCTAAAAAGAAAATTTGATCTTCAAATACAAGACTTAGGAGAATCATAAAAAGTTAAAAAGGAAAAAAAAATTATTCAATAAGATTTAAACTGTTTTTCCTACACAGGAAGATGATACTTGTAACTCTTGAGAACTGTATCTCTATTGGGGCAGTTAGAAGGAGTATATATATATATATATATATATATATATATATATATATATATATATATACATATAAGGAGAGAGAGAGAGAGAGAGAGAGAGAGAGAGAGAGAGAGAGAGAGAGAGAGAGAGAGGGGGGGGATATGGCTATAAGTTGACTTTGATGTGATGATATAAAAAAATTAAGGGGTATAAAAGGATTGTACTGGGAAAAAAGGAAAGGGGGAGGCAGAATAGGGTAAATTATACCACATGAAGAGTTGCAAAAGGCCTATTATAGTAGAGGGAAAGAAGCAAAGAGGGAGTGAGCATTGTTTGAACCTAACTCACATTGGATTTGACTCAAAGAGGGAATAACATACAAACTCAGTCGGATATAGAAATTTATCTTACCCTATTGGGAAGTAGGAGGGGAAAGGGGGAAGAAAAGGGGGGGGCTAATAGGAAAGAGGACAGATTGAAGGAGGTGGTGGTCAGAAGCAAAATTCTGATGAAGAGGGAAAAGGTGAAAGGAGAGAGAAAAGTATAAATGGGGAAAATAGGATGGAGGAAAATACAGTTAGTAATCATAACTGTGATGTGAATGGATTGAACTCTCTCATAAAATGGAAGCATATAGCAGAGTGGATTAAAAACCAGAATCCTACAATATGTTGTTTGCAAGAAACACATATGAAGCAGAGAGATATACACAAAGTAAAGGTAAAAGGTTGGATAAGAAAAATTATGCTTTAGCTGAAGTAAAAAAAAATCCTGATCTCAGACAAAGCAAAGGAAAAATGGATCAATTTAAAAGAGATAGGGAAGGAAACTACATCTTGCTAAAGGGCACCATAGGCAATGAAGTAATATAAATAGTAAAAATACAGGCACCAAGTGGCATAGCATCTAAATTCTTAGAGAAGAAGTTAAGTGAGTTGCAGGGAGCCAGTTACAGGAAGAAATAGACAAGAAAACTATACTAGTGGGGGACCTCAATCTACCCTTCTCAGAACTGGATATGTCTAACCACAAAATAAACAAGAAAGAAGTTAAGGACGTGCATAGAATTTTAGAAAAGTTAGATAAGATGATCCTCTGGAGAAAATTGAATGGGGACCATAAGAAATATACTTTTTTTTCAGTGGTACATGGCATCCACACAAAAATTGGTGATATATTAGGGCATAAAAACCTCACAATTAAATACAAAAAGGCAGCAATATTAAATGCATCCTTTTCAGACCATGATGCAATAAAATTATGTGTAATAAAGGGCCAAGGAAAGATGGGCTAAAAACTAATTGGAAACTACTAATCCTAAAGAAGGAGTGGGTCAGACAACAGATCATAGAAACAATTAATAATTTCATCAAAGAGAATGACAATAATGAGAAAACATACCAAAACTTATGGAATGCAGCCAAAGCAATTCTTAGGGGAAATTTTATGTCACTAAATGCTTACATGAATAGAAAAAGAGGAGATCAATGAATTGGGCATGCAGCTAAAACAAAACAAAACAAAACTCGAAAATACCAAACAAACTAAAAATCCCCAAGTAAATGCCAAATTAGAAATTCTGAAAATAAAAGAAGAGGTTAATAAAATTGAGAGTAGGAAAACTATTGAACTAATAAGCTAACTAATACAACTATTGAACTAAGAGCTGGTTTTATGAAAAAAAGACAATGAAATGGATAAACCTTTGGTTAGTTTGATTTTTAAAAAAGAAGAAAATCAAATTACCTGTATCAAAAATGAAAAGGGTGAATTCACTACTAACAGAGAGGAAATTAAAGCAACAATTTGGAGCTATTTTGCCCTACTGTATGCCAATAAATCTAACAATATGAAATGGATGAATATTTACAAAAATATAAATTACCCAGATTAACAGAAGAGGAAATAAAATACTTAAATAACCTCATTTTAGAAAAAGAAATTGAACAAGCCATCAGTGAACTCCCTAAGAAAAAAAAATCTCCAAGGACAGATGGATTTACAAGGGAGTTCTACCAAACATTTAAAGAACAATTAATTCCAATACTATGTAAACTATTTGGAAAAATAAGTGAAGAAGGAGTCCTACCAGATTTTTTTATGACACAAATATAGTGCTGATACCTAAGCCAGGAAGAGTCAAAACAAAGAAAGAAAATTATAGACTAATTTCCCTAATCATGAGGATAATTCACTATGACCAGGTGGGATTTATACCAGGAATGCAGGACTGATTTAATATTAGGAAAACTATCAGCATAATTGACCACATCAATAGCAAAGCTAATAGTAATCATATGAATATCTCAATAGATAACAGAAATAGCTTTCGACAAAATACAGCACCCATTCCTATTAAAAACACTAGGGAGTTTAGTAATAAATGGAATTTTCCTTCAAATGATAAGCCGTATCTATCTAAAACCATCAGCAAGCATTGTCTGTAATGGGTATAAGCTGGAAGCATTCCCAATAAGACCAGCGGTGAAACAACTGAGTGAAATTTATAAGAATACAAACTATTCCACAATTGGTAAATGGTCAAAGGTTATGAACAGGCAGTTCTCAGATGAAGAAATTAAAGCTGTCTGTAGTCATAAGAAAAAATTCTCCAAATCACTATTGGTTAGAGAAATGCAAATTAAAACAGCTCCGTGATATCACCTCACACTTGTCAGATAGGCTTATATGACAGAAAAGGTAAATGATTAATGTTGAAGATGTGGGAAAATTGGAACACTAATGCATTGTTGGTGGAGTTGTGAACTGAGCCAACCATTCTGGAGAGCAATTTGGAACTATACCCAAAGGGCAATCAAACTGTGCATACTCTTTGATCCAACAATATCACTACTAGGTCTGTATTGCAAAGAGATCATAAAAAGGGAAAAGGACCCACATGTACAAAAATATTTATAGCAGCTCTTTTTGTGGGAGCAAAGAACTGGAAATTGAGGGGATGCCCAGAAATAGGGGAATGGCTGAAAGAGTTGTGGTATATGAATGTAATGGAATACTATTGTGCTACAAGAAATGATGTGCAGGTGGATTTGAGAAGAACCTGGAAAGACTAACATGAACTGATGCTGAGTGAGGTGACCAGAACCAGGAGAACATTGTACACAGCAACACTGTACAATGATTAACTATGATGGACTTAACTCTTCTCAGCAATACAGTGATCCAAGATCTCAAAGGAATTGTGATTGAAAATGCTAACAACATACTGAGAAAGATCTATGGAGTCGAATGCAGACTGAAACATACTATTTTCTTTTTAAAAATTTTTTATCAATATATTTATTTTCTGTTTTCAACATTTGCTTCCATAAGTTTTACATTTTCTCCCCCTCATTCCCCCTCCCTCCCCAAGATGACATGCAACCTGCTAAGGGCTCTACACATACATTCCTATTAAACACATTTTCACATTAGTCATGTTGCATAGAAGAATTATAACGAATCAGAGAAACCAGAAGCATACTGTTTTCACCTGTTTTTTGTTTTTTCTTTCTCGTGGTTTTTCCCTTTTGTTCTGATTCTTCTTTCATGACATGACTCATGTGGAAATACTTAACATGATTGTACATGTATAACCTATATCAGATTGCTTGCTCTCTTGGGGAGGGGGAGGAGTGGGAGAAAAACTTGAAACTCAAAATTTTACAAAAATGAATGTTGAAAACCATCTATACATGTAATTGGAAAAATACTATTAAGAAAAAAATAAAAGAAGAGGGAGTGAAAGATTTGAACCTAGCTCTATATCTAGCTGGATTATGTAAACACATATATAGATAAAGAAATCTGAGTGGAGAGGAGTGAGGAGGGATATTTTCATGGAGGAGATGGTATCTGAGTGGAACCTTGAACAAAGGTTTGCAAGAGGTGGAATTTAGGAAAAAAAATGCATCCTGTATATGGAGGACAGCTTGTGTAAGATGAAATGTGATGTCCAAGGAATAGCTTGTAGGCCAATTTAGCAGGAATCTAGAGTGCATGGCAGAGAGAAAAGAGATAAGCCTAGAAGGGTGGAATAAAACCAGACTGTGGGGTCCTTAGATGCCAGAACATACATTGTCCTAGAAGCACTAGGCAGTCAAAGCAGAGGGAAGGCATAGTCAGACCTGTGCCAGTGGAGAGTAGATTGGAGTTGGGAGAGCAGAGGGGAAGGCGTCAAGGAGGTGGCCTCAATAGGCCAGATTAGCAGTGATGAGGGTCTGAATTGGGGTGGTGGCTGTGGAAAGGAAAGAGATGGGAGTGGAAGGTGTGAAGGCAACTGATGGATATGGGTGAGTTGTGAGAGAGAGGAGCCAAGGCTGACATAGACCTGCTGAGCCTGAGTGACTAGAAAGGTGATGGCATTCTCAACAGAAACAGGGATTTCTGGGGAAAGAAGGAGTTTTTGGGGGGACATATTGAGTTTGAGATGCCCCTGGATGTCTAGGTGGAGCTGTCCAGCAGGCAGGAGGCAATGTGGGAGAGGAGGGTTCAAGAAAGACCAGGCCTGGATATATGGCTGGGTATACCTACAAGTGTAGGTGGAACATCATGCCCACCCTGGGGAACATTTGAATTGTCCCTTCTCCTGTTCTTCAAGACAAGGGCCAATGAAGATGCTCCTCCATGTGTCTTGGCACATCTGGACAAAGCTCCATACATCTCTATGACATCTATTTATCTATCCATTATCTATCTATCTATCTGTCTGTCTATCCATCCATCCATTATCTATCTGTTTTATCTATATGCTTATCTCTCTATATATTTACGTATTTATCTATTAGTCTATCTGTCTATCTATGATCTATTTATATATCTATCTAAAATTTGTCATTCTCTCTCTCTCTCTCTCTCTCTCTCTCTCTCTCTCTCTCTCTCTCTCTCTCTCTCAGGTAATCTGGCACAAGGGATAGCCTATTGTCCTCAGGAATAGGAAGACCTTGGTTCAAGTACAGCCTCTGACACACACTGACTGTGTAGCCCTGGTTAGGTCACTTAGCCTCTTACAGGCCTCAGGCAACTTTTCTAGGCCGTAAGTTGTAAAGAACATGCTGATCCGCCTCGGTAGTATGAAATCACAGGTTCGGCCTCGGTATAATTATAGGTTTGGACTTAATGACCTCTAAGGTACCTCCTAGTTCAAAATCTATACTATGATCTCAATATGAATAGGATACATACACACACACACACACACACACACACATACATGGAGAGACAGAGAGAAAGGAACTGAGGAAAACAGGGTTAGATAACTTGCCCAGGATCACACAGCTAATAAGTGTCTGAGGCTGGATTTGAACTTAGTTCTTTCTGACTCCAGGCCTGGTCCTTTATTTACTGGGGTACCACCTAGCTGCCCATCTCGTATGAACCTACTTATTTGCATGTTTGCCTTTTCTGATGAGACTGTATGCTTCTTGAGGGCAGGGACTCAATTTTACCTTACTCTGTATGCCCGGTACTTAGCACAGTACCTGGCATACAGTAGGTGCTTAATAAATGTTTGTTGACTGAATGATATGCCTTCCTACTAAAAAAAAAATCTGCAGTAGTGTGAGATCAGGTTTGCTGCTTCTGAATCTGCCTCCCTCCGATCTGCAGAGAGGATGATCGTAAACCTCTTTGCAAACCTTACGATGCTATCTTAATACTAGACTGTCATCATTGATAGGATTGTTAGTATCATCATCACTGTCATTATCGCCATCCTTATCGATTATTCTTGCACTACTCTTTTGGTAGGGTGCATGTGAGGAGTATATTTTATAAACTGTGAGGCTTCATAGAAAGAGGAACTGGTTGAGAGAATGTCCCCTCCTCCCCCCCCCCGCCCCCGCCAGAGCTGGTATCGCTCAGTGGGTGGCAGAAGTCCAGGTGACCGAACCATTAAGAGGATGGAGGTGATTACAGCCTGGCATGGGGCCCTGAGATCTCATGCCAGGTCTGAGCAAGAAGGGCATTAACAGAGACTAACGAGAGGGGCTGGGGCGAGGGGCCTGCCAGCTTTATGCTTTTACTTTGGCTCCTGGCGGGCGTCTCACCTTGGAATCATTTGGCTTCAGTTGGCCTCAGCAGCTCTGTCCTGGCTTTGTGATTAGAACTGGGGCCCTGGGCAGGAGAGGCAGCTGTGGCCCATGGTCCCAGAGGTCTCCCAGGCTCTGGCCTGGCCCTCTGCTGAGAGGGTGCGGATCTGGTTGGGGGAGGCAGCAGCTGGGTGGGAGCCCAGGTTTTCCCCTTCAATTGTCAGCCTAGCTAAACTTTAGGCCTGGGACTTGAGAATGTGTTTATACATGAAGACTGAGATGTCACTGGGTGTCTAAGACAGCTGAGGAAAAACCCAGGAGTCAGGAGAGCTGTGTTCTAATCCTGGCTCAGCCAGTGGAATCCCAAATCACTGTGTGATGTTGGACAAGTGTCCTCTTTGAGCTTCAGTCATTGGTCTCCTCTATCAAATCAGAGAGCTGGACTCGATCATTTCTGTGGCCTATTTGGACATTCAAAGATCCCTTTTAGCTTTAACTTTCTATCTTCTTCCCCCTTTTGCCCATCAATTGTTGTTTTTGAAAATGTCTGGTACCATTTTTTTGTTTTGATATCATCTTCATTTCCAAATACACCCTTTTAACTAGAAGAATAAGGAAGAAAATACTTTACACAATTATGAATTGGAGAAGAGTTCACTGCTGTTGTTTGTCTTTTGTTCTTGAAGAAGACCGTGACATCTGGTAGGTGATGCCTTGACTTGCTTCTCAAGGAAGCCTGAGACTGGATCTCAGGTTCTTAAATAGATGTCTCTCCTGTTTTGAGTTTCTTTCACTGAGAACGGAGATTTTGACTGTGATGCTTCTATTCTTGGTGCCAAATTCATGAGTTTGGGAGGTCAGGAGCTCATGGATGTGGCTTTTCATAGACCAGGAGGATGTGATTCCACAATGACTTTTTGGAAAAGATGACCATTGCCAGGTTGACACTACAGATGAAAGATGCCTTGCTTGTCAAAGATAAGAACACAAAGCAAATTGCTCTGAAAATATAGAATCATAGAGCAAACAAAATAGCCATTCATCAATCCCACAAAATACTTCAAGTTTTAGTGTTTTAAACATTAGCCTTCTGGGAAAGCATAAAAAAAGGTGTAAGGTGTTACTATTTCACCCTTTAAATATTTATCAAGACATCCTTGAGCTACTGTACTTTAAGCAATTTTTTGGTAGTGGCTGAAACAAATAGCTGTCCTATAACTGAAAATGTAATTGTGTGTCATTTAGTTTCATTTCCTTGGGTTCCTTCCATTTCAATTGTTGGAGTCCTTGTGGAGAGGCAGCTGTTGTCTTGTGGATAGGGGACATGAAGAACTGGTTCATCTCACTTCTGATGCAGACTGGTTATACTCTGGGCAACTCAAAATTCTCAGTGCCCCCCACAACTGTCTAGGACTATAGATGGCAGAGAAGGTGCTGACTTCTATTGAAAGGGAATGTTTCCTTATCTGAGAATCCCCTAGAACAGTTATCTGGTTCTCATCCTACTCATTGTGTTTGTTGTTTTTCTCGTCTGCTTACTTAATTCTGCATCAGTTCATCAAATTCTTCCCCTGTTTCTCTGAATTCTTTGTTTTCAATGTTTCTCATGCTATGCTAATCATTCACTCAAAGGAGCACAATTTATTTGGTTATTCCCCAACTGACAGGCATGTCCTTCGTTTCCATTGGTTTGTTTCCACAAAAACAGACACTATCAATCTTCTATTTCCTAAAGAGCCTTGTGTAGTGGGCACAGAGCTGACCTTGGTGTCTGGATGACTTTGGTTCAGGTCCCGGTTCTAAAATCTATTGGCTGTGTGGCCCTGAGGTATTCCCTTAACTCTTTGTGTCTCTGGCAAATATCGATCACTATAAACAGAAAAGTTCATGGGTCAGGGCCCAAAAGTCCAGTTTGTATCCAATGAGACGGGAAAGGTTGATGAAAAAGTACAGTTGCTTTTTTAATTTCATATTCTGCTGTTAAGGCCTTTTCCTACCTTCTCCAGAAGCTCCCCAGGACCTCTGCATGTCCCCACCATTCTGGAGGCATCCAGGTGAATAACATCGGCTAACTTTCAAGTCAAAAGACTTGGGCTCATGGCTTGCTTCTGCCATTGATTCCATGGGTGTCCTGGGGCAAGTTACTTTACTGGCCTGAGTGACCTGTGTGAAATGAATCAGTTTAGATAAGATGATCTCAAAGTTATCTCCCAGCTCTGATTTTTTTCATCCCATGGCCTTAGGTCAATCTTATCTCTAACTATGCCTGTTCTGAGGTCCCTCCAAGCTCTGACATTCCCCATTCTAAGGCTTCTTCCAGCCCTGACATTCCCTGTTCTGAGGCCCCTACCAGCTCTGATATCCCCTGTTCTGAGGCCCCTCCCAGCTCTGATATCCCCTGTTCTGAGGCCCCTCTCAGCTCTGACATCCCCTGTTCTAAGGCTCCTCCCAACTCTGACGTCCCCTGTTCTAAAGCTTCTTTCAGCTCTGACATTCCTGATTCTTGCTGGGCCCCTCTTCGTACATACGATAGAATGACTACTCAGCTTGTTTCTTCACTGGAGTAGTGGCCTCAGTCAAAGTATGGCTGGTTCTTAGCCTGGGGTTCCCATTTCTGCCCCAGTCTGTCTGATCATTCTTCCTACTTTCCAAGATTATGTTTAGAAACAACTCATCCCTAACTCAAAGGTGATCCTATGACTCTCATTATGAAGCCATTTGAGAAATAAAGATGAATGGTTTGGAGCATATGTGCATCAGGCTTTATGGGTGATTACGAGTCATCACGATGGTAAACAATTAATTGGGCTGCAGTGAGGCTGGACTCTGGAGCTACGTCCTGCACAGGCTGCAGCCGGTAGGCCTTCTGTTATTGTCAGAGCAGAGATGTTTCATTAACTTGGAGGGCTAATTAAGGGAGCCTGAGGATGCTGTGGCTAATTATATCAGGTTTCTCATCTTTTAGGAGTGAATGGACTTCCTGAAATGGACTTGCAAGATGGTCTCAGAGGCTCTGTTGGCTGACTTAGATTTTAAACCTTGTCTCCAAGGTTCCTTCAGGTTCCTACCTTATACATTGTGAGGATCATTCCAGCTCAAATATAATATCCTGTGTCTTTGAGTTTAACATTCTATGTGTTAAAATCGCTTCTCCTTCTGTCTTCTCATATTCCCATGGGCAAGTGATTAAATAAAAATCAAATTTCTCAAGGAATTTTGCTGAATTCAACAAACATTTATTTGTATACCTATTCTAAGGAAGGTACTATTCTAGGTACTGAAGTTGCTTCAGTATTATGAAAGGTCTACAATTTTTTTGATGTGGTTATTTTTGTACTGGTCTATACATGCTTTAATCTCACCACTCTTATTCATGTCTTCCTGGGTATCCCAGACATGGGATCTACTCAGCCTGTTTGGGACCTTTCTCTTAACTTCTCTTAACAACAGAGTTCAGGGACCATCCATCTGTCTTCCATCACTCTCGATACATGGCCAACTCACTGCCTTCCCTAGCCATCCGTTTCTCTAATGACATATTTTATATTGTTTTTGGCACATAATTCTTAATTGGTAAGGTGTTGTAGCCTATTTACACTTCTCCATTGACCCTAGGGTGACCCACAACTTTAATTTTTTGACCATGGGATCCCCACCTTTGAAGCCATACAGCCTCATTCACCTGTTTAATTCTGGGACCAGTTCATTGTCTAGTTGTCTTACCTCCAAGTTGATGGGCTAGCAGAATGGACTGTATGTCCAAATATGCCATTTATACAAGAGACTTTTTTCATCTGCTTGATTTTTCCCATGTGAATAGTTAGGTCAAAGATTTTTGGTTTTGTTTTCTTTGAGTCAATCAGGCTTAAGTGACTTGCCCAGGATCACATAGCTAATAAGTGTCAAGTATGTGAGGCTGGGTTTGAACTCAGGTCCTCTTAATTCTAGGCCTGATGCTCTATCCACTGTGCCACCTAGCTGCCCCTAGCTAAAAGATTTTTAAGTGACTGTTGATGTCATTTAGAATGCTCTGTGGTGTCATGGGCTTGATATAATCAACTCAATACCATGTCCAAAGATGATGAACATGTTGAGGACTTCCTCATCTATAAAGGATCCCTCTTTCTTTTGGCCTAACTTCTGGGCATTCTCCATGACAATAACAATTTGAGAAATATAGGCATTATGTCTTGCAGAATATATATGCACATATAATTTCATGCTTCCTTAAACAAAGTTATCTGTTGTTGAGTCATCTGAGGAGTCTTATATGTGGAAGAGAAGTTTGAGAAATAAAAACTATCCTAAGATTTGTAGTTCAGAGGGTTAAAAATATCCTTTTAGCCCTGAGAACGATATGTGACTATTATGATGGTTACTATGTGCCAGGCATTGAATACGAGGAAACAAGACAGTCACCACCCTCTCCTTACTGGGGGCTCTTAACTACTGTGATCAGATTCTTAACTTTTTCATTTAATAGGACTATTCCACAAATGAGATTCTTAATCTCTCATCTTTGGGCATTTTCTCTGTCCCTCATGCCTAGAATGTTCTCCCTCTTCTCCTCTGACTACTGACCCCTGTGGCTTGCTTTCAGCCCCAACTAAAACTCCACCTCCCACAGGAAGTCTTATCCAACCCTTCTTAATTCCAGTGCCTTCCCTCTGTTAATTATTCCTTATTTATCCTGCATATAGCTTGCTTTGTATATATTTGTTTATATGCCCTTTCCCCCATTAGATTGTAAGCTTCTTGAGGGCAGGGACTGTCTTTTGCTGCTTTTTGTATCCTTAGCACTTAGCACAGTGTCTGGTACGTAGTAAGTGCTTAATAAATGTTTATTCATTGATTAATTAACATAAATCCATAAAGCAGTAGGAGACTGGACCGCTGGATCTGAGGGACCATTTTATTGCCCCCTAAGCTAAAACAAAACAAACAAACCCCAGCTGATTCTTATAATAAGTTCTGACTAATTAAATCTCCAAAGATAAAGTAAGGGATAGTGATTAGTACCAGCTGACCAGCTATATCCTCCACAGAGATACCCACTACTTTTGTTACTATTGTTTAGTTGTTCCTAACCCTTTGTGACCCTATTTGGGGTTTTCTTGGCAGAGATACTGGAGTGGCTTGCTATTTCCTTCTCCAGTTCATTTTACAGATATAGAAACTGAGGCAAACAGGGTGAAGTGACTTGCCCAGGGTCACAAAGCTAGTGTCTGAGACCAGATCTGAACTCATGAAGATGAGTCTTCCTTACCCTAGACCCAGTGCTCTATCTGATGCAGCGCCACCTAGCTGCACTCCCACAACTACTGGTATTCACTATGATGGATATAAAGGCAGAAAAAAATGTCTCTGCCCTCAAGGAGCTAGCACTCTACTAGGAAGATATAATAAATACACATAGAGTAATGGGTGAAAAATAAAGAACACTGATATTGGGAGGCATCAGGTCAGGGTTCGTACAGAAAGTAGCAATTTAATTGAGCCTTGAGAACAGACAAAAATTTTGAGAGGCAGAGATGAAGGGGTGCTTTCTGGAGTTAGGAGACAGTTTGTGTTAATGCACAAAGAGAAAGGGCATGTTGAGGGGTGGGAGGAAAGAGAATAAACTTTTGTTAAGCATTTGACAACTCTGGATGGTAGGTGCTGTTATGATGCTCATTTTATAGCCAAGGAAACTGATGCAGACAGAAATTAAGTGACTTACCCAGGATCACACAGTTAGTAAATGTCTGATGCTGGGTTTGAACTTGAGTCTTTTTTGACTCTAGGCATAGCACTCTACCATTTAATCACTGTTTATTGAATGAATGAGTGAGTAGGATTGAAAGATCTTACCAGGATAGCCAAGAACAATTTTTATATACCAGGTTTTTGAGATCATTCACAAAGGGGGATTGATTTGCTTCAGGTCGCACAGGAAGTTAGAATTCAGACTCAGTCTTATAATTCCCAGACCAGTGGGCTTTTGATGATACCATATGCCTCTCATGTCTTGAGTTCAAAGGAAAGAGAACAATGAGGGACAATGTGACCTAGGAAGACTTCATGGAGGAGATAATACTCAGTCTGGGTCTCAGAGGATGAGGAAGGCAGATAAGACAGGGGAGGTAGAAAGACAGGCATTCCAGGGATCTGACACTAAGTGAGAAAAAAGCTTGGAGGAAGGAGTAGGCATGGTCAATTTTTTTGGGGGGGGCTGCATTTACATATTTACATGTATATACACCTGATTAGACATATCTCCTTCATATCCCAGGCAGGAGACACTGAACACACATGCATTATCTGTTTTGTTTCTTTTGGCTCAAGTGAGAACAGACCTTGTGATGGGGAACTCTTTCCAAACAGATCTGGTCTCCTGACTGAGAATTCATTGCAGTTTGGATCTGTCCTTGAGTGACTGGAGGATATCAGAAAAGGTGGCTGCGGTCCATAAGGAGGGGCAAGGGAGTCAGGGAGGGCTGAAAGATGGAATAGAGAGGGGAAGACATGAAAGAAGGGCTGCCTGAAGCCTCAGTCTGCCTGTCATGGCCAGAGACCATCAACTCTGCAGCCCAGAGGCACTCTGAGTCAGGCTATGGGCACTGACCAGATAAGGACCCCGATTTGGACTCATGATGACCACTGCTCGTCAAAGGTAAAGAAAAGAGAAGGTAGAGATGAGGAAAGGATTGGAGGTCACAGAAGAGGACCAGAGAGGCACAACAGACTTGGTTGACTTGACTTGAGTTCAACATGGCACCTAGAGCTGTCTGCATGTGAAGGCTATGTTATTTTAGCTTTATTTCATGCTTGTTCTACCCATAAGTCCCTTTCAAAGTCAGGGTCAGCAGTATTCTGGGTAGTCTACCCCCCAAAACATGAACAAATTAAAAACTGGCAGCAGATAGCTCCCTGTGTTGGTGGGAGAAGCTACAGGTAAAACAATTTGTTGCCGTGGACAAGTGTTCGAAGGATATATAGAGAGTTCTACAAAGAAGTATTGCAAACTTTTAACAATCACATGAAAGAATCCTCCAAATTACTAATAATAAGAGAAATGCAAACCAAAACAACCCCTGAGTTTTTTCACCTCGCCACCAACAAATTGACAAAGAGGACAGAAGATGGGAATAGTCAAAACTGGAGAGACTACGGAAAACTAAGTACACTGATACATTGTTGGTGGAGTTGTAGATTGGTAGGTAAATGTAAATTAAGAAAGTCAATGATAAAAAGTAAATTTCCCATCAAAATAATAACTAACATTCATAAGGCACTTTGAGATTTGCAAAACAATTTGCAAATATCATCACATATGATTCTCACAACAATCCAATGAGGTAGTTGCTATTATTATCTACATTTTACCAATGGGGAATCTGAGGCAGACAGAGGTGAAGTGACTTAGTCAGGGTCACACAGCTAGTAAGTGTCTAAGCTTGATTTCAAACTCAGGCCTGTCTTCATGATTCCAGGTCCAGTCTTCTATCCCTATACCAGCTAGCTGCTTTTAATGGTCATAGCATCACTTTTGTAGTGGTAAAGAATAAGAAACAAATGGATGGATGGTCATTGACTGGAGGATCGCTAAACAAGTTGTGTCACACACATGTGATGGGATACTATTGCTCTGTTAGAAGCAGTGAATATGAAGAATTCTGAGAAGCATGGAGACATTTATAGGAACAGATTCAGAGCAAAGTAAGCAGAATGGTGAAAACAACGTTGACAAGGGACTGTTAAATCACAGCGACCAAGCTTGGCCTCTGAAAAGAGATAAGAACATGCATTTCCTTCATTTCTTTCAGCTGTGCATGTACAGGACCGTCAGACTTGGTTATTGTGTGGGTTCATTTGCTGACCTCCTTTTTTGTTCTTCTTTTGTTTTTATTCTTCATTACAGGGAGTAGCTTGCTGGGTAAGGGAGCAAGGAGAAGAATATTTGGAAATGAAGGTGATTTAAAAACAAACAATGATACAACAATCTAGAAAATAAATTAGATGATTGAACTAGATCAAGGCTTCTTAAACCTTTTCCACTCTTGACCCCTTTTCGAATTTAGACAGCATTTGTTTGTTGGCATTGTGTGGCTTGGGGGCATCTCAGTGCAAAAGTGCACATGCTATGTGTTCAGAACCAAGGATGCAGTGAAGTTGCAAGTTGCAACATGGACAAGCGCTGCCAGAAACACCTCAGACTCATTACTAATTTTATTTTTAATTACATCTTGGTTGTTGTGTGTCCAGAAACCTTTTACTGTTGCCAGATTTTTCACGACCCCATATGGGGTTGTGACCCACAGTTTAAGAAGAGCTGGACTAGATGAGCTCTCAGGTCTGTCAAGTCCTAAAATGATATGGTCTTAATTGACTTAATTTCTCTAAATGCCATTTCCTCATTTCTAAGAGAGGCATTAGATAAAGTGTGTAACTATAATTCTGTAAACTACAAACTGCTGTATAAATATTAGTTTTGATTTCCATTACTTAGGAAGTGTTGGTAATTATTATTAAACTATAATTTTCATTATTACTACTACTGGAAGAAGCTAGGTGGTACAGTAGAGAGGGTGTTGTACTTGGAGTGAAAAACAGTCAAGGTCAAAGTCTTCTCCCAGACCTTTACTGTGTGACCTAGACCAAGTGACTTACTTAACTTCTTAGGCAGTGTCTTCACCAGTAAAATGGGGTGGTTGATAATAGCACTTACCTCCTGGGAGTGTCGTGAGGATTAAATGAATTGACATACTAAAAGTACTTTGTAAACCTTAAACTGACATATAGATGCGAGTTTTTTTAATCTATTATTTAATCTATTATCCAATCCAATAAATATTTATTAAATGCCTATGAAGTGTCAGAGCCATGCTAAGTACCGGGGCATACAATAAAAAGAAAGTCCCTGCCCTCAGTGAGCCTTCAGTCTAAAGGAGACAAAAAGGAGACAGGGAAGTTGTGGTAGGGGGTAAGTGTTGGGAAATGGGACACCAGGGGGTGCCCAGCAAGGGGGCATCTTGTTCTGTAGAGTTAAAACCAGGCAGGGAAGCAGATGCAAAATGGAGGTGGGATATAAGAGGGCCATATCTAGGAAACTTGGGGCAAGGTTTTTTTTCCCCCTTTGTTGGTGGGGTGGAACTTAACTGGTTTGTGGGCCCTGGAGGGATGAAATATTCCCTTGTGTGTGGCTGGCAGACCACTCACAATGATGTTGCATTGGGACAAAACGTTGTTTTCCTCATCCTAGTTACCACGCTTGGATAGAGGGATGGGCTTCATGTCAGGAAGGCATGGAATCAAAACCAGCCTTGGACATTTGCTGTGTGACTCTGGGCAAGTTCCTTCACCTCTCTGGGCCTAAGGAAACTCCTTAGGACTTCTCTTCTAAGCCATATATAGTTTTGATTAGTGGAAGCAAGATAGGGTCAAAACTCTAGCACTGGAATGAAATTCATAAGTTGTCTAATACAAACCCTTCATTTTATGGATAAAAATCTAGTCATACAGCAAGTAAATATCAGAGGCAAGATTTGAACTCAAGTCTTTCCTCTGACTCCAAAGCCAGAGCTCTTTCTGCTGTAAGGACATCCTCATGCGGAGGAAAATATTTATTCAGATAATACTCTTAGGAAAGAGGAGTGGGAAGAATTGAGTTTAGGAAAAAAAACAACAGCCCTATATTATCCAGGGGAAATGTTAATTACTCTTTTTTCAATCTCTCCCTTCAAGGTCAACAAAGACCTTCTCTCTCAAATAGCCCCTTGGTAACTCACATAAGTATTGCAGCCCTCGTCTCCCCATTTTACAGATGAGGACACCGAGGAGGAGGAAAAAAAAACTTACCCAGTTCTCCTTCCTCCTAACCCAGGACTCTTTCTACCCTCAGGTTTGGCTGAGAGAAATCGAGGCCCTTTTTTCTGGCTTAGCCTTCAGGGAGAAAGGGGCTCTCCTCCAATTGGCATTTCTTTATCCTCTCCCCAACCTTGCTCCAAACCCTCCGCCTCACAAGGGGCTCCTTTTCCCCTCCCCAGACCATGGGCAGGACCCTTTCTAAAGCAGCTTCCTTCCCTCCCTCCATGTGACAGCCCAGAAAGCACCCCAGCATCTGCAAGTGAATGGCGTCTGCAAAGAGACAACACGATTTTTTTTAAAGCATGGTAATAAATGCTATTCAAAAAAAAAAACCCACCCCACAATCTCTGAGAAACACGGCCCATTGAGATGACAGGCCGAAAATCATTTACTGAGAGTTGAAATGGTTCCTTTTGTCATACTGATCCCTCTGTTGACAGTTACCTTTCAATCTCCCAATTGTGCCTTAAGTGCTGATTTTTATTCACTCTTCTATTCACCCTGCGTATTAATGAAAAGGGGGGAGGAAAAAAAAAACCCTTGTAAGAATAGTCTTTAATAGGCTGATAGACAAGGCTTCCCTATTCTGCCGCTGGACGGGTTCTTATCAGCTTCGCACAGTGAAGCTCTCCTTGTTCAATTCTTCCCCTCCTGCTAAACTTTGCTCACCCATCTGGGCTTTTTCTTTCTTTTTTTCTTTCTTTCTGTCAGTGGAGAGGGAAACAATTTTATTGATTTCAAAAAGTCCTGCTGACCTTTTCTCCCGCACCCTGCTGTTGCCCCCACCATCGACCTTGCCCACCCCGGTAAGGCCAGAAGAGACCAGGCTCTGTCTGAGTCTTCCTAGGATTCCAAATTGATGATTAAGCAGCAATCAGGACAGGGCTGAACTTAGGAGGAGGTGAGCCCTGACTATTTGTGTACTTAAAAGTCAGTGGGATGTGGGAGCTAAGTTAATGAGCCACATCTTTTTGTCTCTTTGTTGTGCTTCCTCCTCAAAAATCAAGGAAATAATAATAAAAGTAATGATAATAATCCAAGTGTGGAATCAAAAGCCCCTGCATGGGCGATATCCATATGAACTCATTTGTCAACAAAGAAACATTGGGCAAATAGATGAGTCATGGGGATTTGTTCATAGAAACAGAAGGGCTTCTGATAGCAATTCTGGGTCAGGTCATCACCATCTAAAAGTACAGAAAGCTTATTATTGAGGTTAACAATATTGATCAATGCAGATCATGTGAGGAAACATCAGGAACTGTGCAATGCCTTTCTGCAGGTTGCTGAAATTTAGCATTAACCAAATGCCTATCAAGACATTACCTGGGGACCAGAATCATACCCCAGAAGCTCTGTATTCCTCACAAACCACACTTCTTGTAGCCATCACAATAACAAATGTTCTGGTAGTCTGGTTGTTGTTCAGTTGTGTCCAACTCTTTGTGACCCCGTCTGGGGTTTTCTTGGCAAAAATACTGGAATGGTTTGCTGTTTCCTTCCCCAGCTCATTTTACAGGTGAGGAAAATGAGACAAACAGAGCCCAAATGCTCACAATCTCTCAACTGGGTGCGATGAAAAACTTTCAAAATACAGAAATCAGAGAGAAACAGAGAAAACAGAGAAAACTTTCAAAATACAGAGCAGAGGACATCAAAACCATGTGGGAACAGAGTAAGGTACATGTCATCCTGACATCTTGTCTACTATCAGAGATGTCTCAAGGATGCTTACAGGAGTCTTGAGAATGAATTTATGTCCCAATACTTGAAAATTATAAAGAGGAATTATTTTATCTGCCTGTGTAGTAGACCACAGAACATAAAAGAAAAAAGATAAATAGCGAGACAGGAGCTTGTTGCAACATCTTTGACTCAATGGTCCATGCATGGCTCATTCATGTACTACAGATATGCAAAAGAAACTCGACTATAATGAGAATGCTAGTGTCTGATGTACAAAAAGAAAGCTGTTCTCTATTCAAAACATATGACCGGCACAATGTCAAGACCGACTGATATAAAGCATGGCAGTTTTCAGGAAGGTATTTGAATACTATTATGGTACTCATGAGTCTTAAATCCAGTGGCATCTTAGTTCCCATTTATTCTAGAAGGTGGGAACTTTCAGAGATGGATCACAGGATCAGAGGCGTACAACTAGAAGTGAACTTCAATGACACCAGATACAACCCTCTGTCTCTCATTTTGCAAATGAGGAAACTGAGTCATAGAAAAGTTAAGTGACTTGCCCAGGATTACCCTACTAGAAAAAGTCAGAGGTGGGATTTTGAACCAGTTTGTCCTGAGTCCAAGCCCATTCACTTTGCCATTCATCTTCTCTTCAATACGGTTGAGTATGTTTTCCCTTAAAGAAAAAGCTCAACAGGGGTGTATTGGTAAATGTTTAATAATCTACTCTGCAGGAAAAAAGTGCCCATGTTGAACTTTCATTTTCATTTGTTATTAACACTTTCTCCATCACTTTTTAAAGTCTAGACAATCAACAAAACAATAAATCAAGTCCTAATTTTTAGTACTTGTCAAGTTTTGAGGGGTAAATGCTCAGAATGAAAATCGAGCACTCAGGCTACTGAACACCCCTGGATTTGAACCAAAATATGGTATTAATCCTTCGACATACATGGATGATATCAAGCTTTATGAGTCCAGCAAAAAATTCATTAAACAACTTTTTCATGTCACGGAGTCTTTCCCCAATGATACAAAATGTCATGGGGTGCTATAAATGGAAAATCTTAATATACCTTAAAGAAAGAGGCTTTAAACTTGCATCTGGTGGTCAATTTGAGCCAATGCAAAAAAGTAAGACTTGTATATTTCATGGTCTTCTTCAGGCGAAGCAGAATTGGGTATAAAGCTATCAAGGAGAAAACTGGATGAATTTGTTAAGAGATTTATTGGGATCATGAAATCAAAGCTGAATAGGAAGACCTATTATCATAAATAATTAACATCTGAAACAATGAACGCTCATGCAATACCATTGTTAATATGTACTTTGGGGACTTTACAATAGACCATAAAAGATTTGAAAATATATCCTATCAAAAATCCCTACATTATTAGTGAAATACAGTGCCCATTACCCTAAGCCCAACATTTCCTTCCCTGAAAAGGAGGAAGAGGATTGATAGACATTCTCATTGTTTATGATAAACAGTTCAGAAACCTACAGAAATACTTTTTGGAACAAATAGCTATCGCTTCCCAAGCAGTAGTAATGACTGATAAATGGTACACACCATTGGATTTAGCCTATGAAATGGCAAAGATCCAAGAGCAGAATCAAAAGGCCTTTCATGGATGACATCTGCTCGAACTCAGCCAAATAGATGTCAACAAAGAAGTGTTGAACAAACAGATGAGTTGTCTGCATTTGTTTATGGAAATAGAGAGGTTTGTGATGTCAGTTCACGACCAGGTCTTCACCAGGAGAAATTGCTGAAGGAGTTTGGACCGAGTGATCAGTGCAGATAATGCAAGGAATGGTAGAGATGCAAAAAATTTAGCACCTACCAAACACCTAGCAAGATATGACCCAGTAGCTAGAATTGAACTTAGGAGTCTTACTCTTTTTTGACAGGCAATACTATAAATATAGACTTCAAAATTTATTGGAGAATTTCACTAATTAACCATACTGTTCTAGGTGTGATTGTCATCACAACCGTTGTTCATTATCATCTAGACATAATACTGACCCATTAAAATATAGCCTATATAAGCTCTGGGGGTCATTACTTAATTCTACTCACACTGAAAAAAAAGGGTGACTGCCTCTGCCCTTCAGAGTTCTAGGGTACCCTGAGAGCCAACAAGATATCTTTCCAGTGCTATCAGCTTGAACCCTCATGTTTTGTGCTCTCTGTGTATCAGTTAATACCTTCTCCTCATTAATTAATGTCCTAGCATTATTTGGCTAATTCACATTAATTCAATTTTGCAAAGGCATATTTATTTACTGGGAAGATATAGCAAGAACAGAAGTTACACCCCCTCCCAACACCCAGGAGACCCTCTCTCCTCTATGCTAATGGTCTCTGGGGAGAGTAGGTTCAATTTCGAGTGGTTGCTACAAAGCATTCACCCCACCCAGCTGACTTCCATAGCCCTTGGTGAGTCACTACCTTGGTGTAGTAAGTTATGATGTCTTGGCATTGATACACTTGCTGGGCTATACTCAGCAGATGGCTCTTTGAGAAACCCATGCTTAGCATAGTGCCTGGTACATAGTAGGTACTTAAACACTAGTTGACTGACTTTCTCTTTGAATTTCATTGAACAAGATAATAACAACAACCTTTATATCCCGAGCCCTTAGCACAGCACATGGCATACAACAAATGCTTAATAAATGCTTGTTGTCTATCTTTCTGACTCAGGTCATCCATTTTCTTCCCTTTAAATCAAAGGGAATGTGATACGCTGGATAGGACACTGGACTTGGAGTCTGCAAGACTTGGATTCAGATCCCACCTCAGCCACTTACTAGCTGTGACAGCCTAGGCAAATGGCTTAATTTTACTATGCCTCAATTTCTTCACTTGTAAAATGGCTCTGGATTTTACTTTTACTTTTACTCCTACAAGTGTAATTTTTGGTCATGTCTGACTCTCCGTGATCCTGTTTGGGGTTTTCTTGGCAAAGATACTAGACTGGTTTGCCATTTCCTTCTCCAGCTCATTTTACGGATGAGGAAACTGAGGCATGCAGAGTGAAGTGATTTGCCCAGGGTCATACAGCTAGGAAGTATCTGAGGCTGGATTTGAATTTAGGAAGATGAGTCTTTCTGGTTCCAAGCCTAGTGCTCTAACCACTGAGCCACCTAGCTGCTTACTAAGTGCATTAGAGAAACTCAAAGCACTATATTAGTGTTGGGGGGAACATTGGTAAATAATGGAGACATCAGGGAAGACTTCCTGTAAGTGGTGGGGGTTGAGATCAGCCTTATAAGGTGAGTACTTTCTTCACAGGTGACGAAAAGGAGGGAAGTCATTGGAAATTGAGGGAATCATAGCAGCACAGAAGTATGGGACCATAGAAGGATTTGGGATCACAGAGTCACCAACTTTAGCAGAGACTTTATGGAAGAGACTAATACTTGGGAAGAGGGGGAGAATAGGGTGTAATGGAAGGAACATGGAGACCTCATTGGATGGCCCAGAGCAGATGAGGGATTCTCTATGGTCCTAGCTCTCCTTTTCAAGGGTCCTGATTTCTGTGGTTGTTAGTGCCCTGCCATCCTCTGTCACTGGGCATTGTTTGTATATGTCCTGTATATGCCACTCTGTAAATATATTGGATCCACCCCTTCCCTGCTCCCACCCCCCTAGGAGAATGCCCCTAGTGTCCCTTTTCTGGATTTCTCAATCTCAACAATGTCTTTTCTGAACTGTGTGGTCCAGAATCAATTGATCCATATTCATTTTTAAGTGCCTGCTATATGCCAGGCACTTATATTAATTGCTAGAGATACAAAGAAAGGCAAAAGACAATTTCTGTCCTCAAGAGGCTTACAATCTTGTGACAGAAGCAGCATGTAAATAGCTAGGTGCATACGTTGCTCTCTCCTTCTCTGCATGGAGGGAAAAAAGGCTGTGTACTTGCTCCCATGCTTTGTAGCATGATGTTTTCAGCCATGTGGTCAAATGCCTTCACTGAGGAGAAACATAGCATAAAGGTCAGCTACCATACCGATGGTAAATTCTTCAACTTGGCTACAAGCCAAGACTAAAGTGGAGGGAGAGTTGGTGCACGACTTTTGTTCACAGATGATTGTGCACTCAATGCATTCTCTGAAGCTGAGATGAAACAAAGTATGGATTGATTCTCTGCTGCTTGGGCTAATTTTGGACTAACAATTAACACCAAGAAAACACAGGTGCTCCACCAGCCAGCACTGTACCATCAATATGTGGAACCATCAGTTACAGCAAATGGAGAAGTTTTGAATGCTGTGGATAAGTTCACTTACCTTGGTAGTGCACTCTTCAGGGATATACACATTGATAATGAGGTCGATGCACACATTGCCACAGCTAGCTCAGTGTTTGGGAGTCTCTGAAGGAAAGTATGGGAGAGAAGAGGTATTAAACTGCCTACCAAACTGAAGGTCTACAGAGCCATGGTGCCAACCTCATTGTTGTACGCCTGTGAAACCTGGACAGTCTTCCAGTGCCATGACAGGAAACTGAATCACTTCCATTTAAATTGTCTTAGGAAGATTCTGAAGATCACCTGGGCTGGCCACGTTGTTTGAATGCCAAGTACACTTGCCTAGAAGACTATTTTATAGAGAACTCACAAAGGGCAAGTGTTCACATGGAGGTTGGAAGAAGTGATACAAGGACACTCTCAAGGTCTCTCTGAAAAACTTTGGAATTGATTGTGTGACATGGGAGACACTGGCACAGGAACATTCAGTATGGCGTCATCACATCAGAGAAGGTGCTGTTCTCTACAAGCAAAGCAGAATTGAAGTAGGTCGAAGGAAACATGAGATGTGCCAATTTAGAGAATCCACCCCAAATGTTCACATGGACTATTTGGGCCCAACCTGTGGTAGAGCCTTCTGAGCTCATATTGGTCTGATCAGCCACAGTTGGACACAGTATAACTTGACTCCAATATGGTGACATCATTCTGGTCCTCTTTGAGAATGAAGGACAACAACCAATCTCTATTGATATGTACATTGTCAATATATCTGTATCCATATCTATAACTATAGCTCCATCTATCTATACACCTATCCATATCTATAACTATCTATCTATATCATATCCACCACAATGTTTACATCTAGCTATATCCGTGTCCATATTTATGTCTATATCTACATCTCTAACTACATCTCTCTATCGTTCTGTTGACTGTACACACACACACACACACACACACACACACATGCACATGCATACACATGTACACACACAGTAAATTGAAGTGGGAGGGCTCTAATACATAAAGAAACAAGACCTCCTTCAGAGGGTGGGGCTTCACCTGAGTCTTGAAAGAAGCCAGAGAAAACACAAGAGAAAGAATAGAATTCTAGGCCCTGGCACAGGCTGGGAGGTAGAGTGTTTGAGGAAGAGCCGGGAGGTCTCTGGACCATAGAGCACTTGGTGGGCAGTAAGGTGCAAGGAGACTGGAAAGCCAGGAAGGGGCCTGTGTGGGAAGAGCTTTAGATGCCAAACTGAGGCCTTTATATTTGAGGACAAGACTCCAGATGTGGCTTGAAGTGGCCAGGGAATGGCAGACCTATGGCTTTATTCATTGGACCCAAGGTCACGTTAGCTTTCGGGGAGGCCACATCATTCTATTTCCTCACAATCCCCCAAATCCCTTGGTTCTTTTTCCAAATAAACTACTGTTTAGCTCCCTCTCCTACATTGTACTGGTGAAGTTGACCTTTGGAACCCAGGTGTATGACTCTTCATTTATCTCTCTTAAGTTTTATTTTCTCCAATTCCGCCCAGGGCTTTTGCCTGTCAAGATCCTGACTCTTTCATACAGGGAGTAAGTTAGACCTCCAGCCCAATGTCCTCTACAAACTTGAGGGGCTGGCTAGCTAGTGATTTGTCTGAGGCATTGATAAAAATGTTGACCGGAGCAAGGCCATGCACAGATCCCTGAGGCACTCTACTGGAGACCTCATATCATGTTAATATTCAACTCTACTAATTAATTACTGGCAATTAATTACTAATTACTTGGACTGTTGCTAATTAAACTCTTCATCTCAGCCAGTTTTGTATCCATTTTGTTGTACTATTGGCTAGAACCCATCCCTCCATACTTTGCTCAAGAAAAACATGACTTTGTCAAATACTTTTCTAACATCTCAATCTAAAGGCTATCTTCTCATGACCTTTCTTAGCTGATGCTACGTTGATTCTTTGATATCAGTTTTGAGATGTGCATTAACCATTTCTCTGGTAATAATATTCTAGAATTTTGTGCAGAATAAAAGTTAAGGTCACTGGATCAGAATTTTCCGATTCTGTCTTTTGTCCTTTTATAAAAATAGGTATATTTACATTGCCCAGAAATGGACAAGATGGTTGTTGCTGTCCTCTTCTCCCAAATTGAATGGTTTTTCTACTCCATTCCCTTGCCTTGTGCTTCTGATATTTTATATTTTATGTCCTAAGGTCCCTTGAAGCTCTGACATTCTCTGTTCTAAGATACCAACACCCCATGACACTCCATGTTCTAAGGTCCCTTCCAGTGCTGGCATTCTATGCTTTTTCTTCCAAAGTTGTTCCAAGTGTGACATTCTGTATTACAAGGCCTCTCCCAGCTCTGACATTCTGTGTTCTAAGCCCCTTCCTACATTTGACATTCTGTGTTCTAAGGCCCCTCCCAGCTCTGACATTCTGTGTTCCAAGGCCCCTCCCATCTCGGATATTCTATGTTCCCTTCCTAGATCTGACATTCCTTGTTCTAAGGGCCTTCCTAGATCTGACATTTCATATTTTAAGTTCAGCTACTGCTCCATTTAAATCGGAGTTTACCTGCTTGTCTCTGTCTCTCTCTGGATTTTTTCCTTGTTCTCCAGTTAATCTGTTCATGAGAACTCTGGAGGGTGGATCAAGCAGCTTCCCTGGCTCATCTCCCCTCCTCCCTGTTATATAGACAAGGAGAGACAGCAGAAACAAGGATTCTGCTGTGCTATTCCTGGAACGCCATGATTTAAAAATGGCCAGGCACCCTGCTCGCCACGCAAGGGGGGTGGGTGGTAGCGGGGACCCCTATGTGGGGTTTAGCAGAGGTGTGCCTTTTCTCCCACTGCCCTGGCCGCTCCAAGTCGCCAGTGCTCCTGACTCTCTGTGGCCTGGCCCTGTTGTGCCCTCTCTCCTCACCCTGTCAGTGCCGATGTTCTCACCTGGCACCCACCACCCACTCCATGGCAACCCCTTGCTGTCAGGAATATTAAGCAGGCTGATCCTTCTGAAAGGTTGCATGAATAAAGAAAATGACTTTATTTTTGTTCCTGGTGCAATATTTCCATGTTGAAGGCCCATTTCTACAAGTCCTTCAATGGTCTCCACAAGATAGTAGGCATAGGTGGCCCCGTTACCTTGAAGAAGAGGCCTTGGTTAGCGAATAACAATAATAAAAGTAATTAGCAATAGTAATAAATAGCTAGCATTTATGTAGCACTTTAAGGTTTACAAAAAAAATTGTGTTCAGTCATTTTCTCCTCACAGCAGCCTTGGGCGGTAGATGTTGCTATTATCCCCCATTTACAGATGAGGAAACTGAGGCAGACAAGCTAAGTGACTTGACAAGGTTTACATAGCTAGTAAGTGTCTGATGCAAGATTTGAACTCAGATCTCCCTGACTCCAGGCCCAGTCTCTATATTCTCTGCCACAGTGCTATCCCACTGAAGCACCCTTTTGTTTATGGGGAGCCATGCCTCTTAATGAAGCCCCTGAAGGATTCAATGAGTATTGGTCAACCACTTATTATATCCCAGGCACTGTGTCAGGCACTGTGGACAGGAAAACAAAACCTGAACAATCCTTACTCTCAAAGAGCTTATAGTCCACTAGCGGATATAACAGTGTATGCAGAGAGGCACATATAGGTGTGGGGAATTGATCAATCAGTAAGCATTTATTAAGTACCTACTATGTGCCAGGCAGAGTAGCAGGCACTGAGGATAGGAAGACCAAAGCTCTTGCCCTGGGGGGGGTGGGGAGCTTACATTCTAATGATTCCAGTTTATATAAGTGGACAGAAATGAGAGGCAGGGTGGGGGTGGGGGGTTTGTCTTGTAGCAGTGACATTTAGTTCAGTTAAGAAAGTTCAGTGAATCTGAGAATTTAGAGCTAGAAGGGACCTGAAAAGATTCTGTAGTAAGAATACTATTTAGAGATGGAAGGAATCTCAGAGATCATTCAACGTCTCCTCTCTGCCCCTTCCATTCCATGAAGGAAGAAATTGTACCCTACACATTTTGCCAAGAGGAGATTAATCCAACATAGGTTCCTCTAAGGCATTATCTATCTTCCCTTAATGGGAGAAAAAAGCCTTAGGAGGCTTGGAGCACTGGACATCCAGTCTCATCCTTTTTCCCACATCGCAGTGAAATCTTAAAAACAAGAGTCACGTCCCTCTCCAATTCTCCCATGACACAGCCAATAGTTTCCTCTTTATCCTGGTCTCCTTCCCTAGGATACTTTCAAGCTTGTCAATGTCCTTTCTAAAAGGTGGTGCGTAAAACTGAAAAGTGATGCTCTGTATGAAGCCTTATCCACCAGGGCAGAAAAGGGTAGGCTCGTCACCTTCCCAGTGGCAGACACTGAGCCTGTCTTTGTCACGGGGTCTGAGATCATCAGCTTCCAGGCTCGTTTTCACAAGCCACCCGCATGTTGTATTTGTGGAGATTTTAAAAATAATCCAATTAGGGCCTTGCTCTTGTCATGATTAAGTTTCCATTCTAGTTCTTTGAGATATTTTTATTTCTCAGATTTGTCATTCAATTCAAATCCAATCAAAGTAACTGTTTAGCACCTGATAGGTGCTGTGTTAGGTGCTGGGGCTTCAAAGGCAAACATGAAACAGACCCTGACCTCAAGGAACTTATCTTCTGCTTAGGAGATATGTACACAAGGAAGCAAGTTTTATATACAGACATGTATGTATACATACGCATATATGCACATGCAAAACACACACATACATAGATACATATATACATAGACATATATACATGTAAAATAGTTATAAATGTCTGTATTATATACAATAGCATATATTATATAATTATATTATAAAATAAATAGTTATAAACAAATATTACATATATATGCAATCAAGTCATTCAGTGTATTAACTTAGGTTTGTGTTATTGGCCTATTTGACAAATGTTCCATGTTTGCCTTTAACCAAGTCATTTATAAAATGACGACACAGACTTTTGCAAACATAGATCCCTGGGGCACTCCATTAGAGACTCCTTTTGTAATAGACATGACTTTAATGACCAATATTTGGGTAAAACCATTCTAATAGATATTATCACAAGGTCCATTTCTTTCTACTTTTTTTACCCACAAGGGAACAAGAGAGGATTTGTCAACTGCTTTGTTGAGATCTAAAAATCTCTCCTATAGTATTCTCCTAACCTACCATTTTAATTAGGGTAAGACTAGACCTGTGAGGTCATTGGAATAGGGAACTCCAAGGTGAGTAGTTTCCTTAAAGAGGCAGATTGGATTCTTCTTTGCAACTTAAATTCTTGGTGAGTTATCTTGAACATTGAGAATTTAAGTGACTTGCCCAAGGCCACACAGCTTCTATGTGACAAAAGTGTAACTTGAATTCAGGTCTTCCTGGCTTCCAGGCTTGCTCTATATCCACTAGAACTTTGGTTAATTAGTCTGTGAGGGTGAAAAAGGAAAGGAGATTAGTTATTGAGTTTCTAAGTCTATGTCTTTTGTTTATGCTATCTGTAATGATCATTATTTTATTTAGGATGTGTCTAGCATTTAGGCTTTATAAATGTATCTAGCATTTAGGCTTTATAAATGTTTATTTATAATTTCCCTGCCTCCTAATAGATCATGCTCTATTTTCAGTTAAGTTACCAAGTGGTCCAGATAAATACTCATAGTCTTTATATTCCCATTCAAAAGATACCATAAATACATATATAGTCTATTTAAGCTTAACACTTCACTGGGACTTTTGGGACACCTTTATTTCAGCTCAAAATTCCTCAACAATTTTTTTCAGTTCTGTATTTAATTTCTATATTTTATTTATCTTTGTACAGCTCTGAGAGTGAATATTTAAGTTTCTTATTGTTGTGTTACTTTTTATAGCCTTTAACAATTAACTTTTTTCTTTATGTATGTAGCTAAATCATTTGGTAACATACATTTAATATTCACATTTGTTCCTTGTAGTTATTTAAGTATCATGCAATTTTCTTATTTATCTCTATTAATATTGTATTATTTTCTTTTCACTTTGATAGCATGATGGAAACTCTTTTTCAAAAATTCACTTAACGCTTAGTGAATTTTTAATTTTGTTCCAAACTCTCATTTTGATTCTCTGTGTGTTTTCGTTTTTTAGGTGTGTTTCTTTTATATAATAGCTTATGTTCCCCCAAACATCATTTTGCTACCTTTTTTCTATATTAGGTTAGTTAGTTAATTCAACTGTCAAGTTATGAAAGTTAAGTGTGTATATGCCCTCATGTAGTATTTTTTTCATATTTTTATTCTCTTTTAAGTAGGTAACAAAAAGAGGAAAAGAGAAAGAAATTAAAGACATAAAGATATACAAAAGAAGGGAAAAAATCCTCCTATTTGCTGATAACATACTTTACTTAGAAAATCCTAGGATATCAGCAAAGAAATATTTAAACCATAGCTTCAGTAAAAGAACAGAGTACAAAATATGTGCAAGAAAATCAACAAAATTTCTATATAGGCATAACAAGTCTAAGATATCAGAGATGAAAGAAAGGTTCCATATACAGCAAAATATTCCTTGATTTACTTTTTATGGTAGCAAATGATTGGAAATAAAATAGATGCCCATTGATTGAAGAATAGCTAAGTAAATTGTTGTACATAAATGTAATGGCATATTACTGTGCCTTAAAGAATGATGGATATGAAAGCTACAGAGAAGTGTGAAAAGACTTCTATGAACTGATGCAGAGTGATGTGAGCACATCTAGGAAAACAATACTTGTAGTTACAACAATGTAAATAAAAAACACAAAGGAAGGAAGAGAGGAAGGGAGAAAAGAAGGAAGGAAAGGAGAAAGAATGGAAAGGAAGAAAGGAAGAAAGAAAGAAAGGAAAAAAGAAAGAAAGAAAGAAAGAAAGAAAGAAAGAAAGAAAGAAAGGTAAAGAAAGGAAAAGAAAGAAAAGGAGAGAAAGAAAAGAAAGAAGGAAGGAAGGAGGAGGGAAGGAAAGAAAGAAGGCAGGGGAAGGAAGGAAGGAAGGGAGAGAGGGAGAGAGGAAAGAAAGACAAAAAAGAAGGAAAGAGAAAAGAAGAAACTAAATACAATGAAATTGAAATGCCCAAATATTGCCCCAGAAATGTACTTCCCCTTTCTCTGCATAAAGAGGGGTTCTGGTGGTGGAACATTATGTATATGGTCTGGATCTTTTGATTTTTTTTGTTTGGTTTTCTAAAAATACTCTCATTAACCTGCCCTCCCCACCCCCACTCTCTTTAAAATTCTTTGTTCACTTTGACCCAGCAATACCACTTCTAGGGCTGTATCCTAAAAAGATCACACAAGTGGGAAAGGGACCTGTATGTACAAAAATACTTATAGCAGCTCTTTTTATGGTGGCAAAGAATTGGAAATCAAGGGGATGCCCATCAATTGGGGAATGACTGAACAAGTTGTGGTATATGAATGTAATGGAATATTATTGTTCCATAAGAAATGAAGAGCAGACAGACATCATAATAACCTGGAAAGACTAATATGAATTGATGCTGAGTGAGGAGAGCAGAACCAGGAGAACTATTACAGATACGTTGTATCTCTGATGACTAACTTTGATAGACTTGGCTCTTCTCAGCAATGCAAGGTTCTAAGATTCATGATGGAAAAATCTATCCATATCCAGAGAAAGAATTAAGGAGTCTACATGCAGATTGAAACAAACTATTTGTTCTTTCTCTTTCTTTCTTGTTTTTGTTTCTTCTTTCTCATGGTTCATTCCATTGGTTGTAATTCTTCTTTACAACTTGACTAGTGTGAAGGTATGTGCAGAGCCTATATTGGATTGAATGCCATCTTGGGTGGGGAGGGGGGAGGATAGAAAGGGGGAGAAAATTTGAAATTCAAAAACTTGTGGAACCAAATGTTGTAAACTAAAAATAAATAAATTTAAAAGAAAAAAAAATTCTTTGTTCCAAGGTATAGTTTGTTGGTAGGAAATAGAGGAGGGAGACAAATTGTCATATCTATGTATGTTTGTATGTATACAAATATATAAACACATGTGTATATATGTATATATACACTTATTTACATACATAATATATCACAATATTATATATTATTAATGATTTTAATTTTTAATACAATGAACATATCTATCTATAATACAAAACAAAGTAAAAGGGAGCCATAACTAGATTTTATTTTTCACTTGGCATAAAAAATGGGATGGGAGTACAGAAGAGAGTTTCTACTGCTGGTACAATCATGTTAGGGGAGGGGCAATCTAGCTTGTGTCTCTGTAGAGTTTATGGGGCAAGAAGATAGTCCCAAGAGAGGGCAATCATTGTGCTGGGACCCCATGGGTGGCACATGGCAGTGCATCAAGGCTAGAAACGATGTGGCAAGCTTTGGGGATGGTAGTCAATGAAGAGTAGAAGTATTTCCTTCTCAACCCCCATGAGGTTGAGACACTGAGACAAAGCCCCATCTGTCCCATGATAGTTACAGTTCTTTATAGACATGCAGTGTTGTAGGCTTTAGAGCTGTAACAAACCCTAGAGATCATCTATTGCAACCTCCTGATTGCAGCAAGGAGGAAACAGAACCAGAGAGGTGGGCTTGCCAAAGATCACAGATTTTATAGGCAACCATGCAGGGATTGAAAGGCAGGGCCTTTGACCTCTTTGACTCAATGCTACCTCTCACTGCAGCCCCATTAGGGTAGGCCTTGAATGGTAGAGAAGACAGGCTCTCTCCTAGCCCACACAGGGTCTGGGGAGGTGGCGGCATCTTCTCCCACTAGGCAGAGGCCCTCCTTGGGCACATGAGGCTGGTTTTCTGCGCTGGCTAACGTTTTCTATTTAAATGCAAATTTTGACTTTTCACTCCGCAGCTAGGAAAAGTTTTTTCAAGCTGGAACGAGGGTCACAATAATAATTTATCCACAGGCCTTTTTCTAACAATTACTATTTGTACAAGAAAAAAAAGTGTTTGTGTCTCTGAACTCGGAAAAAGCTCCTCTGGCAATGGCCAATGCTGATGGAAAGGAGAAATTCATAAAAGCTTGAAGAGAGCGGAAGCAAGCTGGCGGGGCAGTAGACCGGCTTTGTGTCTTCTGAAAGTGAGCCACGTCCCTTGGATTGGAAAGTCATCACACCAAAGGCCCAATTATACTCTAGGGGCTTTTCCTCCCTGGCCTCGCTGGTCATGCCCATGCAGGAGACTTGGGGAACATGGGCAAGGCTCCCCGTAGCATCTTGAAACACATTCCCTCCTTGTAAAGCATGCACTTCATGGTGTTCATTAAGTGGTCAGTAGCATTTGGTAAATACCTAGTACTGGGTGCAGAACCTGTGGCTTTGAGACTACGTGTGCTCCTCTAGGTCCTCAAGTGTGGCCTTCAAGGGTCTTACTCCTTAAGGATACTTGAGGACCTAGAAGGCAACATGTGGCCTCGAGGCTGCCGGTTCCCCACCCATGAGTCCTAGTATGTACCAGACAGTAGGCTGGGTGCTGGGGATACAGGGTCTAAATGAAAAATTGTCCCTGCCATCAGGGAGGTTACATTCTATGTTAGAGAGAAATGCTTTTGTGTTTTTTCTAAGAGGAGAAAAATAAGATAGGATTAATACTTCCTAAATAAGAAGTGTTAATGAAGGGTTGACTAGATATGAAGAAGGCATGCAAATCTTTATTAAATTAACAAATTATCCAACTCCTCTTAAAGTAACTGCCATAGCCAGGTGAGAACACCTCCACTGAATCAGTTAATAAATCGGGGCTATCAGGCTTGGTTCGAGAATTCTTTGAAATCAAGAAGTGAGTCTGGCCATCTAGGCAGCTAAGCAGTGAGGTGGATAGAGCTCTGGATAGGCAGTTGTTGGGAAAATCAAGTGAATGAACATATGGAAAATGCTTTGCAAACTAATATGTGATACAAATGCTAGGTATTATCATATCATATTATATTAGATTATATCACTATCCTTAGACTATAAGGGATCTTAGAGACACAGGGAACATTACAATAGTTTTGTGTAAGAACTTAGAACAAGTGGGAACAAAGCCCACAGTGTTAGAGCCAAAAAGGAACAAATAGATTGAGATATTTCTGGCCAAAAGGGCCTTCAAGAACTGTTAGTCCAGACCAGGGATGGGGAACCTGAAGCCTCAAGGCCACATGTGACCCTCTAGGTCTTGAAGTGTGGCCCTTTGACTGGATCCACACTTCACAGAACAAATTCGCTTAATAAAAGGATTTGTCCTGTAAAACTTGACCTCAGTCAAAAGGTGACACCCAAGGATTTAGAAGGCCACACATGGCCTTGAGGCTGTGGATTCCCCATCCTGGGTCCAGACTAATAGAACCTCTATTTTACAGATGAGAAAACTGAGGCTTATATTGACTGAAATTTTTTACTTCATTTTCTCTGGACTGACCAACATTCCATCAATCAGAGATTTGTTTGGGTTGAGAAAACTCTACTTTTAAAATATAAGCATCACTGGTGTGTTGAGAGGGCTATCAGTCATTCCTACACTGGTATGAATTTGTTCAAGCAGATGACCTCCTTCTTAACTCAGACTAGCTTATCTGAGGGAATAAGTAATTTGGATATTGGTTTGGGGTGCAGGAAGGATTTGTCTGGTCATTTCCCTGATAGTGCTATGAGATGGCTTTTAGGACTACACATGAAAATCTGCCCCCATCATTTTATAGACAAACCTCATTTTTGCTACCAAATGGTGTGGGCAATTGTGATCAGCATGGTGGCATGGGATAAGGAGTTGGGTTCAAGTTACTGATTGTGTCCCTTTGGACAAATTGCTTAACTTCTCTGAGATGCAATGTCTTCATCTATAGAATGAAAGGCTGATTGGGAATCCTTGACCTTTTTATGTCCTAGGGTCTATATATAGACCCTTGGCCTCCACTCCAAATGTTCCTATGGACTATTTGTGCCCAACCTGTGGTAGAGACTTCCAAGCTCATATTGGTTTGATCAGCCCCAGGCAGACACACTATACCTCGACCCCAACATAATGATGTCATTTTGGTCCTCTTTGAGAACAAAGAACAACTAAACAAACAAGACCCTTGGTCAGAACAATGATTTTAAATGAAAAAAATAATAGGATAATAAAGGAAATCAATTGGATGAAGTGTATCTGTATTATATATATATATATTTATATATGTATGTATATATATGTATATATTTATATTTATTGATTTTAGAGTTTGCAGGTCCCAGGTGAAGAAACCCTAGACTAGAAGAAGCCTAAGGGGCCTCTCAGTTCTAAAGCTATGCACCTGTGATCATCCACTTTATTTCCCAGATTTTGATCCAAAATACTACTGTTGAAATTAAGTCTATGATGAAGGGATGAAAGTTGTGGCCACTAAAAACAAGGAGAGAAGGTGCTGACCTTCATTTAGAGGGCATTTCCTTATCTGGAGCTCCTTATGTCAATGAAATCTTAGGTCTAATATCTTTCTCTATCTCTAATATAGTTTCTAAGGGCAAAATGAATATTTAAAACAAATTAAGGAAAATACAGTTTTAGCAAAGTTTCCCTTATGTCTAGAGGCAAAAGCTTCAGGATCCTATGAGGGAGTCAAAGGGAAAAGGAAGCACAGAATTACAACTTTAGGGTCTGTAGTTGGGAGCAGGCAAGGCACAGTTTCAGTGACATAACGTCTGTCTCCAAATCAACCCATCTCATACTTGATAAGCTCACATTAATCTAGTCCACACCAGATTACCTTCTTTCCTGGAGACCTGGAATCCATTTCTGACGTTGCTTACATCTGCCTGGCTTCTTTTCACTCTGTTATCTCCACATAGATTGTTGTGGGTCTCCTCCACCACCTTTCTTGGGAGCTAGGTTTCTCCCTTAATATGGATTCTTGCCTGGTCTTACTCAAACTGACTGACTCTTGGATACTTTGAATGTCTAAAGACTTCCCACCAGAGCATGGCCAGTCACTGCTTGGCCAATGGCCACATTCTCTTTTTCATTTAATCAAGGAATTTGTTCATGCTTTTTGAAGGGCCACATATTTACAGTTTGTTTAACACCTTCTTACTGCCCATTATATTTTGTCAATAGATCTTCCATATCCTGGGCTGGAGGGTGGGTCGGATCCAGGACTACGCCTGATTGTTATATTTTCAGGGCAAGCATTTACACCTCAGAAATCAGAGCTTGATTTATTGTTTCGTTGATTGTCGAGACTTAAGAAAGTGATGGAGAAAAATGGTAATTATGAAGATTAAACTTAAAGCGTGTGATGAGCAGCCCCCCACCCCCATCCCCCACAAAGAGGCACTTGTTAAAGATTTACCAGCACATCATTGGCCAGAGTCCAGCTCCTCCATACCCTCAACAGTCATAGAGGATAAGTGAAGGCATCTCCTTCCTGACCTAGAAATCCCATGTTTCCTATACATTTAAATTCTGGCACCTCCCTTCTATCTTGTGTGTATGTGTGTGTGTGTGTGTGTGTGTGTGTGTGTGTGCATATGTATATATGCATGTGTGTATATGTATATATGTGTATGTATACACACATACATATATATAATTTTATACATAAAATAACCATGTAATAGATATTGACTCTATCCATAAGTGTACATGTTGTCTCCCTCATTAGAATGTAAGGTCCCTGAAGGCAGCTGCCCTTTCATTTTTGCCCCTGTATTCTCAATGCACACACAATGTTTGGTACTTAAGAAATAAATCCATCAAGCAATCAATCAACAAGCATTTACTAAGTGACTACTGTGTGCCAAGCACCCTGCTAGGCACAGGGGACACAAGTACAGGTGAGGGGTTTACATTCTAATGGGGAAGAGGACGTATAAAAGTATCCAGTATCAATAAAAAACTGAATGAACACAAACATATACAAAGCAGTTGGGGTACATGGGGTACTCAGGAGCACTAGCACCTCTGGTGTGAGGGCTGCTCTCCCACCTTTGGTGCCCACCTGCCATCCACCTCTCACCTGTGGGTCCAAGAAGCTGGAGCATGGGCAGTGGCCACATTCTGCTGATACAATCTCTGTAGAAGGGCTAAACCAGGTTGAGGGTGACTGACAGGCCTCAAACCCATCAGCCAGTGGGGGCATGTCTACTGCAAGCACGTGAAGACTTCCCCCAGTGGAATGGGCATATAAGAATGAGAACATTCATGAAGGCAGCTGAAGCAGGCACTTAGAGCTTGGTCAGACACAGAAGATGCGCCAAGGTCATCCACTGCATCTGGGACCATGGCCGGTCATCCTGACTTTTGTCCTGCCACTGGACTCCTCTGACTCTGGAAGAGATAGGGAGGCTAATGACTTTATGCAAGTCTGCTCTTCACTTAAGTCCAATCCACAAGCCAGTCAAGACATCACCCCGTGATATCAATGATTCTCTTCGAAAACGAAGGACAAACAACACTGAAAGAACACTTGGATATAAAGTGTTTTGGAAGTGAGGGCACTAGTGGTTGAGGAGTGGGGTCAAGAAAGGCTTTGTGCTCAACAAAGGGCTTCTGTAGGTCTTAAAGGAAGACAGAGATGCTACAAGACGGAGGCAATGATTAAGTGCATTCCAGGCATAGGTGATGGCAGGCAAAGATGGAGTGTCCTCTTTGAGGAATTGAAAAGAAGGCCACTTTGGCCTTCCCTGCTGAGGCAAAGTCATGGGAGGAGCCTCTGTGTCCATCGCTTCTGGACTCTGATGAACACAGGCTTAAACCACAGGGACTTTAATGGGCATTTACCCATCTTGGCTTGCTTGTTTCCCTCACCCAATTTGACACTTGAGATCTTCTCAAAGTAATTCAAGCCTGGTAATTCAAAGAGTCATGGGATTATAATTCTAGAAAGGTTCTCAGAAGTCATTGAGTCCAACTTTCCCATTTTACAGATGAAGAAATTGAGGTCCAGGGCATTTTAGTGAGCTGCCTGATGTCAAACAGGTCCTCCGAGTCCAAAGCCAACATTGCCATCAACATGCTTCTTGCCATCCTAGCAGGTATGGACAAGGGGGTGCATTTAAAGAGTAAAACATTGAATTAGAACAAAAATAAATAGCAAGGCAACAAAAACAATGTTAGTGTGCATTCCCACGTGAACACAGCACCCTTCCACTCCCTCCCATCCCTGCTTTGCTTAGAGGAGCTTGGGAAACAAGGGTTTCCAAAGGACCCACGGTCTGATAGGGGAAGGTGTAGACAAGATCCCTTTGGGACAGCAAAGGGAGGCTGCAGCTGTCAGTGCCCGCATTCTCCCCATGATTCCTGGAAGGCGGCAGCTGAGGCTGCTTGTCTCTTCTGTCGTTTATCGGTGGTTCTCAGTGTCTGATGGAGGTTCTGCCATGGCTTCATGCTCAAGCATGATGTATGGCTTCCGGTCCCAGCTGCCCTCATCCTCCTGGATCTTTATATCTCTTCTTCAGAGTGGGTCTGAAATCATGGCAGACAGAGACAGAGACAGAGGAGAATAGAAGGACACAGAGAGAGAGATAAGGGAGAGATATAGACTGAGACAGAGAGACAGAGAGAGAGAGAGACAGAGACAGAGAGAGACAGAGCGAGAGAGACGGAGAGAGAGAGACAGAGACAGAGACAGAGAGACAGAGAGAGACAGAGACAGAAACAGAGACAGAGGTGAATAGAAGGACAGAGAGAGACAGAGACACACAGAGATAGATAGATAGAGGGGGAGAAGATATATAGACAGAGACAGAGAAACAGAGAGAGAGACAGAAAGAGACAGAGAGAGAGAGAGTTCCATTTAGCCTGTCTTCTTGGCCAGAACTAATATTTTTTCCTCTGCTGGTTCATGGTGGCAAAGAGTAAGGGGAGCCTTGGAGTGAAATACGGCTTCTTCCCCCTCCAAGTGACCTTTTCCTCACTTGCAAAAAAGAGAAGAGGGAGGCTATCACACACAGATCAAGCTGCAGGAGCCACTGGCTCTACGGCCAAGGCAAGGAAGCATGACAGTGGGCATATTCTGGGGAAAGTGAATGAGGTCTCTTGTTTGGGATGCAGGGGTGGCAGTAGAACCTTTGGTCTGTCTCTTCCCCTCTCGGACTCTCAGTTTTCTTCATCTGTAAAATAAGATCCAGTTCTGACATTCTATGTTCTAAGACTTTTTCCATTTCTTGTATTTTATGTTCTAAAAAACCTTCCTAGTCTGACATTCCCTGTTCTGAGGCCCCTCCCATCTCTGACATTCCCTGTTCTAAAGTTCTCTCCCAGCTCTAACCTTCCCTATTCTAAGGCCCCTCTGAGCTCTGACAGTCCCTGTTCTCAGGCTCCTCCCAGCTCTGACATCCCTTGTTCCAAGGCCCCTTCCCACTGGGACCTTCCATGTTCTAAGGCTCCTTCCGGCTTTGCCATTCCATGTTCTAGGCCCCCCCCCCCCCCCCCCCCCCCCCCCGCTTTGACTTCCTCTGTTCTAAAACTACCCTCTGTTCTGCCATTTCCCATTCTAAGGGTCCCTCCCATCTCTGACATTCTTTGTTCTCAAGGACATCCTAGCTTGGACATTCCATGTTCTAAAGTTTCTTCCTGTTCTGACATTGTATTTTAGAAGGTCTCTCCTGGTCCCGATATTCTAATGGTATCTAAAATATTTTCCAGTCTTCTTCCCTCCCCTCTCCCTGAATCTGACCCCAAGGCCTTCCCCAGCAAACTGGACCCTCCCTGCAGAGCCTGGCTTCCTCCACCCCCTCTAATGTGCATTAATCTGGGGCCTCAATGAGTTCAGAGAGAATTGTGAGCGTTTTCTGTTAACTAAGCAAGAAATCTCCACCACACAATAAGGTGCCGCCCGCCGCCATCCAAATGAAGTAATAACCCAGAGTCTCATTTGTATTTGCTGTTTTTTTTTCCCCTTCGCCCTGATTGCTGACGATGTAGCTTTTAATATATTCACCCTGCCATGTCCATTTGCATTCAGATGCAATTATGGGCAAGAGACTCCCTGCTCTGCAGGCAGGCAGGCAGGCAGGGGCTGTGTGAATGGGAGCGTCTCAGCCCCAAGCCTCCTCTTCTTCCCAGTTTCCCTGGGTTGGTTGGTCTGCCTGCAGGCCCTAATTAAGGAAAAGGCTCTGACGCCCCCCCCCCCCAGCCCTTTTGTTGCCAAAAGGAGGGTCCTGAGATAAAATGGAGTGTCCAGGGTTTGTTGGGTTTGATCTATCCCCCTGCCAGATTAGAGGGAGGTGGCATAGAGAGTATTTCTCTCAGTGATGATGGGTCTTTCTTCAGGAGTGAAGGGAGCCGATATAGCAACCATTCTGCCAACTCAGGCACCCGAGGAAGGAGGTAATGACTTAGCTCTGGACTTCTCCATCCTGCCCCAGAAAGCTCTTTATCCCCGAAGATGATTTCAGCCCTACAACTGACCAATTTGTACCTCAGAAGTACCTTCTGCTCCTGGGACCCTCCTTCTTATTGGAGGGTAGAATTCTCCTCCCAGAAGCTCCATTGAAGGAGGGTGCTCAGGCCATTCATTATCTCTTCATTTCCTGCCTCTCTCTTTTAGGTGTGGGCTTCTCCGTTAGAACCTAAGCTCCTTGAGGGCAGGGACTTTCTTTTTGCTTCAACTGGTATTCCAAGCTGTTGCTGTTGTTTGTCCTGTTCTCAAAGAGGACCCTGACATCGGGAAAACCATGCCATGACATGAAAGTGCAGTGGATTTAAGTGAGGGAGGGCTGTGCAAAGTCACTTTCTCCTCCAGAGCCACCTGGGTCCAGTAGCCAGATATAGCTCAGGAGAATTGGAGATGGCCCCTGGTACTCCAAGCACTTAGTACAGGGATACAGACTAGCCCTGTGATTTCATTGAAACTCCCAGGTCATGGCACACTCTCTACCAGTGGAGGTCAGCACCTCGTCTGCATTTCAGAGTCATGGAGAGTTGCCTTGACCACTGAGATCACTAGCCCAGGGTCATGTGGGCAGACAGTTAGAGGGCAGGTCTTATGGGCTCTGAGGACAAATAGCCATCCACTAAACCAGAATGCTTCTCAGATAGGGACAGAGGAAGGGACGTGCAAAAGCCACCTTGAATGAGCTCAACAGAGCTGATTGTTAAATATGCAGTAATCAGCAAATCCTGGAAATAATTGTTTTGTTGATTGTCTGGACTTAAGAAAGTGATAGAGGCAGCTAAGTGGTGCAGTGGATAGAACACTAGCACTGGAGTCAGAAGGACATGAGATCAAATCCACCTTCAGGCACTTACTAGCTGGGTGACCCTGGGCAAGTCACTTCACTCTATTTGCCTCAGTTTCCTCATCTGTAAAATGAGCTGGAGAAGGAAATGGCAAACCACTCCTTCACCAAGAAAACTCCAAATGGGATCACAAAGAGTTGGAAATGATTGAAAATGACTGAATAACAACATAAATATTCTACTCTGTGTGTAAAACACAAAAGCGAAAGATAAAAATCAATCTGTGTCTTCAAAGAGACTACAATGTGACAAGGTGATACAGCAGAGGAAACACAGGTTTTGAAGTTTGAGGACATGGATTTTAGTCTTTGTTTTTCTCCTTACTTCTGGTGTGACTTTGGGCAGCAGTTCATAGAATCTCTCTGGGCCTCAGGTTTGCCATCTCTAAAATGTGGGAGTTTAATTCAGGGGCCTCTGAAGTCCCTGACAGCTCCAGATTTATGAGCCTACAATTTCCTCCTCATGCCCAGATTAAACCTCCATAATCTTTGAGAGTCAGAAAGAGGGATTAGTAGAGTGATTGGTGACTCCTCACTGTGGAGTGCTAAATCAGCTGTTTTTTGACCTGAGAAGAGTAGAAAGATCTGCTGTTTTCCATAGGTCTGTATCTAAGACACGACCGATCCTCTCCCAAGTTTTATTAAAACAGATGACAACAATCCACTTCTGGTGATTCACATGGGCACAGATGATACCATAGCTTTGAAAGAATTGCCAAAGATTTCCAAATCTTGGGAAAGAAACTGAAAACCTTGGGACCACTGGTAGTGTTTTCACCATTTTTAAATGAATGGAAATCCAGAGCTTTAGAAAAGAAAGGCAGATTTGGAAAGTGAATAAGCCAACTTAGAAGGTATCACAGAACGGACTTTGGATCTCTGGGTCAGACCTCAAAACACAGGAATGACAAGTTTCTGGTCAAGGATGAAGTACATCTAACAAGGGCTGATAAGATTTTTTTTTTAAAACTGGAGTTCTGCTTCTGATCAAGAGAATTTAAAATGGTAAAGGTACGGGGAGAGAGACTTCTTTTGCATACCCACCAAGCTATAAAAGCATAGAGAGTAGCTGCATTGTAGCAGGAAAAGCAGGAATACATCCAGAAATTTATAGGAACAAAAGTCCAGAAGACGAGCCTGCAATTAGATCTATAGACTCATGGGTACATGTACTAAGTACAGCTGAGTGCATAATGCTGAGGAGGCAAATTCGACATCAACTAACAGGGAAACTTAGTGGAATGAGATGTATGGCTTGACCAGAGGGTCGTGGGTTCAAATAACACTCCGATAAGTCTGATAAATCTAAGATAAGTCTTCTTACCTCCAAGTTCAGCAATCTATCTACTATACTATGATTAGAATAAAGCCTTGGAAGAACACACCTTAAAAGAATAGCATTGTCTTTCTGCATTTTTGAAAATCTAGGCAAGATCTGAGGATTTGTCCTTTCCTGCTTCTTTTCCAGAGGATTTATTCCTTTGTTCAACATTCAATAAACCTTTATTAAGTGTCTTCTAAATATCAGCTGCTGTGCCAGATCCCATTCTAGGTGCTAGGGACACTGAGATAAGAATGAAAATTCTTTGTGCATGTGATCCACAAATCTACATATCCAGTCCCAGTCTCTCTCCTGAACTGCTGGCCCAAATCACCAATTGTCTGTTGGACCTTTCAAACTGCATGACCTGGAGACATCTTAAATTCAACATGTGCAAAATGGAACTTGTTGTCTTGGACAGATGGAGGTGACTTTGTCAAAGCAATAGCTAAGTCTGGAAGAACTCTGAGGTGCATCCCACCCCAGTGAGGAAGAATCCCAACACTAACTCCTAACTCTGTGCCCTTCCCCAGGCCTGGAATCAATTAATAAATCAACCAACGTTCATTAAATGCATATCAGGCACTGTGCTAAGTTATAGGGATACAAAAGAAGGCAAAAGACAGTCCCTTCCCTCTGGGAGCTCCCAATCTAATGGGAGAGACAATATGCAAACAAATGTATACAAACAAGCCATATACTGGATAAATGGGAAATAATTAAGAAAGGGAATGAGTTAGAATTAAGTGGGTTGGGAAAGGCTTCCTATCAAAGATGAGATTTAATCTGAGACGTAAAGGAGGCCAGGGAAGTCAGTAGTAGAGTTGAGGAGGGAGAATATTATAGATACTCAGGATTGCTGAAGAAAAGGCCTGGAGCCAAGACACGGAGGGTATCTCCTGAAATTAATTTCCTCAGATGCAGCTCAAGCTCCACCTATGACTTGGAAGTCTTTCCTAATGCCCCCATTTGATAGCATCATCTCTCAAAGTAGCTTAATTATATTCTAATTGTTATTTCTGTGCATGTAAATATGTGTACTTGTTTCCTCCAATGGAATGTAAGCTCCTGCATGTGGGGATTCTTCCATTCTTTTGATTCGTAGCCCCAGGGCCTAGCACAATGGCTGAGATACAGTGGGTGCTTAATAAATGTTTATCGGTTGACAGTGCTTGTCCTCCCTGACCTTATATTCTCTTAGAGGAAACAACGTGTATACATATGAATAAACATAAACAATGTAATTCAGGTGGGCCCTAGCAGGTAGGGTGGGGGGCCTCAGCAAAGGCATCAGCCAGATCTGAATGGTGGGGGTCCTGCTCTGTTTAGAACAAGAAGCAAATGCTTCAGTGGAGTATCCACGATTATTCTGGCTTTAGCTCAGTGGGGGAGAACTGAGTCAGCGTGTCCCAATCAAAAGCATTGCAGTAATAATAACCAGTATTTCTATAAGCTTTGAGGTTTACAAAGCATTTAATAAGCATTATATCATTTTGATCCTCAAAGCGGTCCTGCTATTATCATCCTCAATTTGTTGTTGTTGTCTGTCCTCAACATCAGGAAGAGGATGCCATGACTTGCAAGTGAATTGGATTTAAGTGAGGCAGGGCCGTGAAAAGTCACCAGCCTCACTGTCTCCTCTGGAGCCATCTGGGTCCAGTGGCCAGATAGAGATCAGGACGACTGGAGATGGCCCAGGATGCAGTGGAGACCTTGGCCTTTTCAAGTTAAGATCTTTCCTGGGTCTCACTTTGACTGAGGTGATGCCCATTACATTGTGGTTGGTGTTCATCCTTCATTTGTGAAGAGGACCAATGACATCATGGGTAACGTCTTGAATAGTGAGTGAATTCAATTTAAGTGAGGCAGAGCTGCACAAAGTCATCAGCCTCGCTCTCTCTTCCAGGGTTATAGAAGTCCAGTGGCAGGACAAAAGTCAAGATGACTTCAATGGCCTGGGATGCAGTGGATGACCTTGGTGTCTTCAGTGTCTGACCAAGCTCTAAGCATTCAACAGTTCCTTCATGGCCATTGGAACAAATTGTTCTCAGTTGGGATGGCGGATGGGGGTGGAGGTAAACAATAATAAAAGGTCACATTTATGAAGTGCTAAAAAGTGTGTGAAGCACTTTACACACAGTATTAAACTGTATTCTCACAACATCCCTGGGAGGTAGGTTAGTATCCCCATGTAACAGATAAGGAAACTGAGGCAGACCAATGTTAAGTGATTTACAGAGGGTTACAAAGCTCCTAAGTATCTGAAGCTGAATTTGAACTCAGGTCTTCCTGACTCCATGTCCAGCACTTTCTATACTGTGCCACCTACCTTATGTTTTTCAAGTTCAACTGGACAAAGAAAATAACAGGTCCAGAGAAGGGTAAGGACTTTTGCAGAGATTCCTAGGGCTTGGACTTGGACCTCTAGGCATTCCTTCCATCAGAAAATGCTGTCTAAATCTGCATCTTGGCATCTCCATGATGGAGGCAGCAACCATGGCTGAAGTGGGAAGCCGGGGATAGGAAATTTCTCTCTGTAGCCAGGGCAGAAGCTGCTACACATTTTAGGAGGCATATAAATGAGTTAAGACCCTTTTAAAGGTTAACAAGGTCCCCTCTGTCCATCATTAAAGTAACTTCGTGCATTTACAATGTACCAGTCAAACCAATTAGCAATAAAAATGTTGTATGAACTGAATTTTATTGGATTCTGGTCAACTCAGAATTGGTTAAATAATGTCTGCTCTTAAGGAAAAAAAAAGAGACAGGGGTTATGAGGATAGAACAGAGAGAGGCAGCTCAGTGCTGGAGAGAGAGAGGGTGGGGGGAGAGAGAGGAGAGAGAGAGACAGAGACACAGAGAAAGAGACAGAGAGACAGAGACAGAGAGACAGAGAGGAGAGAGAGAGAGACAGAGAGAGAAAGGGAGAGGAGGAAAGGAGACAGAGAAAGAGAAAGAGGGAGGGAGAGGGAGGGAGAGAGAGACACACAGAGAAAATAAGGAGAAGAAGAAGAAATAGAGGAAGAATAGGAAGAGGAGGAGAAGAGAAGAAAATGAAAGAGAATAGGGAGGGAGAGAGAGGGGAAAGGGGAGAGAGAGAGAGAGAGAGAGAGAGAGAGAGAGAGAGAGAGAGAGAGAGAGAGAGAGAGAAAGGAGAGAGAGAGAGCGAGAGAGAGAGAGAGAGAGAGAGACAGAGAGAGACAGAGAGAGACAGAGAGACAGAGAGACAGAGAGAGACAGAGACAGAGACAGAGAAACAGAAACATTGAATTAGGAGAATGGCTTCTGCTCTTGAACTGTTACTTGCTCACTGCGTAAGCTTAGGCACGTTTCTTCTTCTTCCTGTAAAGCCTTTGTCTTCCCTTTCACAAAATAAGAACATTAAAACAACCACTCACTTCTCTCTCTATTCACATTAATCCTTAATTATTGTACTATTTGATTCTAGGAAGGGGGAGAGGTGGGTAAGAGAGAAGACCAGGCTCCGGACCTTATACCTGATGTAAGAGTTTAGCTCAGATTCCTCAGGGTTCTGCTTGAGAGGTTGTGAAAGAGAAACCTTCCCTGCATGATAGAAAGGAAATCCCTTCTATGCAAACATCAAAATCATAAAGATCTATGTTCTTTCTATTTGGTGAATACTAGTTTTAAAACTAGTATCTAGTATCTAGATCTTACATGGAACAGCAGAGATTGGAGGGCTCTTAGAATGGGGAGTATCAGAGCCTGCAGCAGGGGTGAAAATCCTAGAAGAGGGAATGTTTGAGAAGATAGGGATCTTAGAGACATTCTTTATGTTCTAAGGTATCAAAACTCGGAGGAACCTTAGATGGGAGAATGTCAGAGCTGGAAGGGACCTTAGGACATAAGACGGCCTAAGCTAGAAGGTAAATATAGAGCCTGAAACATCAGGGGTAAAAGGGATCCTAGAACAGAAACCTTTAAAGCTCGGAGGAACCATACAATGTAGAGTGTTGGATCTTGAACAGACCCTAGCATATATTCTCATAAACTCTTAGAGCTGGAAAGGACCTTGAGACATCAGCCAGTCCACCCCTCTCATTTCATGAAAGCTGAGAGGTCAAATGATTTGGCCACCCAGAGAAAGAGAGAGGCCCAGCTCGGCCTCCTCGTCCTGGGCAGGCCAAAGGATTACTGCACGTCTTGTGCCAGTAATCAGAACCATGTGGGCCAGTAGATGTTTAGATAATCGCCTGCTTGGAGATGGCCAAGAAGCCATTAGACCACATTGAGAAGGAATCAATTCGGGGTAGATTTAGATAGTCTCTGATTAGCTAAATTGCCAGCACCTGTTCACTTTTATTGCAAACATAAACACAGGGCGGGTCGGAAACAATACAAAGAGGCTTTAATAGGTTCCGTATTTTCCAGTGGGGTACTAGGGGGTGGGGGTGGATCTCAGGGCCAGGGGGTAGAGAGCACCATTGCAACCCAGATGCTGAACAAAGAACTCATGGTTTTGTCCACAGCTCAGAGCTGGGCCTCATGACAGTTTGCACTGAGTGTGTACGTGTGTGTGTGTGTGTGTGTGTGTGTGTGTATGTGTGTAGGAGGGTGTTTGGGTTGGGTGGTGACTCTTTCTGCAGATATGGAGACAAACTGAGACCCCAGAATCAGAGAAGCTTGGGACTGGAAGAGGCTTGGGAGGTCACCTTGCCCAATTCACCCACCTCGAACCGATCCCCTTGAAAACACCCCTGAGGAATGGCTGTCCAGCTTCTGCTCAGAGGCCTCCAAGGGGGAGGAACTCAGGAATCCTGGAGTCAGCTCAGCCCACTTTGCCACAGCTCTAATCATTAGAGGTGCTTTTCCTTATATAGCACCCAGATCTGCCTCTTTGCGGCCTTCTCCCTCTCCCTTCCATCACCTCTGGTTCCACCCTCTGGGATCAGAGAAAACAAGAACACAGACTTCAAACTGGAAGAGTCCTGGCCCTTTCTTTTTACAACCCTGTAAACTCAGTCATAACAAGGTCATAACGATAACAACCACAACAATAATAATAATATAGATCGATAGTTTGCAAAGTACATTACTTAGGTTGTCTCGCTGGATACTCACAGCAACCCTGGGTGGTGTATGTTGTTATTAACCCAATTTTACAGATGTGGAAACTGAGGTAGATAGAGGATAAGTGACTTTGCCTAAGGTCACGTAGCTAGTAAGTGAGGAAGAATTTGAATTTAGATCTTTCTGGCTCCAAGTCCAGAACACTATCTAACCACCTAGCTGACTATAGTTACTTCTCCTAAGTCACTGGTGGTAATACTCTCTCCTATCTAACAGTCCTTCAAATGCTTCAATTCAGGAATCACATCCCCATCCCCCACTTCTATTCCAGACTTCTCTAGACTAAACACCCATAATTCCCTTATCTGACACTCATGTGGCATGGCTGTTACCCTTTTCTAGATATTCTCCATCTTGTCAGAGTAGCCTCTAAAATTCTTCTTCCCCCAAATAAGGCCTGAGTTCCAGATTTGGAGTCAGAAAGAAGTGGGTGTATGACTTAACTCACTGCAGGACTGTGGACAAGTCATTAAATTTTCAGTTTCCCCATCTTTCTATAATACGGGGTGGGGAGTGACCAATGAGTCCCAGTCATTATAACACACTCAGACTTGTCCTTCTATGCCTGTGTAGAGTGAATTGGGCAAGTGGTCCCAGGAAGGATGATACATATAGAGTGGTGGAATGTATAATTTCAAAGCTCCTTTCGTGAGCTATATTGACTTTCCTATGAAAATCTCATGTCCTACCATGACAAGGACCCCCGCAGCCATCCTAAGGGTTAAAAGAAAAGGGAATTGCCTGGTTTGTGTTTGTTTGTCATGAAGCCTATGATGAATTAACATGTAAAGTACATTGTAAATCGTAAAGTACCATATAAATATTATCATCACTTACTCCAGGATTCTAACTTTTACATGCCTCCCCTACTATTGACCTTGTGACATGTGTTAATACATTTATCCAGCATTCCATTTGTGGACACCTTCTACATGCCAAAAACATCTAAGGGGTAGTAGGACATGGGTGTTGAAACTTGCTTCTCCTGGAACTGAAGGGGGAGAAAGACTGCTTAGCATTTGGTTTAACCAGTGAGGAAAATAGAGAAGAAATGTGGGAGGAAAAGTGCTCAGACCTGGCAGTCAGGAGAGATGTGTCACATGGAATTCTGAGGAATTCTGAGAAGTTTGGGAAGACTTATATGAACTGACATAGAATGAAACAAGCAGAACCAGGAAGACAATTGATATGATTACAGCAAGTTGAAGAAGAAGATTGCTGACAGACTCATTTGTGACATGGTCATCCAGTTCAACCCTCTTTATTTTTTTACAGATGAGAAAATCCTAAGGCTCAGAGAGGTTGTCTTGCTCAAGGTCACACAGATGCCACAGCTGTGACTCAAACCCAGATCCCCTGACTCCATTGCATCACTCCCTCCATCCTGCCCTCATCCCCTATGCTGCTTCCTTTAGGGAGAGCATACTTGGCCTTTAGCAAAATCCTGTTAATAGGAGTACTTTCAAAAATCTTTAGGCCAATCAGGACCAATGGGGCTTAACCACCTCTCTAATCCACTTCTATAGTTTACAAAATGTTTCCCCAACTCATTTGGTTATAGCATACTTGGGGGATTAAATGATATTGACCAAACCAATTTATGGTGGGATAGGGTAGGGGTGGCTGATGACATCAAAAATAACTGGGATGGAGGAAACAAAATTTTGGAGCAAAATAAATCTATTTTCACATTGAAAAATTGCTACACATGATAAGAATTTAGGGTCACATTATTTAAGAGGGAAAAGGCCGCTGGTTTTAAAATTGTGCCTTAGAACATCTATTAATGTTCATCTTAATTCTACAAATGCTATTACCCTCCTATTTGAAAGGGGCAATATTATGGACACCAAAGGCCCTGTAGAGTTTGGGAAACAGTTCTTAGATAAGAAGCTGTAACTTGCCTTCTCTGATAGAATCTTAGGATTTCAGGACTCAGAGAACTTTAGAACTTGGACGATCAGAGTTGGAAGAACTCTTTGAATATACAACAGAGAATATTGGTGCTGATTGAGGCTGTAACATGTAGGCATGCCCTCAGGATTTCACTTCCAATAATGCTTAAGACTGAGAGAGTTTTGCTCATTGAAAGAGATCCTCTAAGGAACATGTATGAGTTCATAGCTCAATGAGGTTACTAGGTGAGTTCTCTGATTGATAGAGAGTGAACTTAAAAATTTAGCCCCCTACAATTGAGTGTTGAGCAAGCCTGGAACAGAGGAAACAAGTGGGGTTGAATAGATAAGAGTCAAGATGTGGACAGGGAATGAGGGGGAGAAAGGTCACATCCACCTGGAGCAGCATGACCTTAACATCCTGTTGTATTTGGACCATGAACTGAGACAGGAGTTTTTAACTACTCTCCAACCTGATCCCATAGGACTCACAGATTTAGATTTTTTCAGACCTCAGAGTCCATCAGATCCCAAACGATGTCTTCTATCACATACCTGAAAAATGGCCATCTAAATTTTGATTCAAGATTTCAAATGAAGGGAACCCACTACACCTTAAGAAATAAGACACAGGAGACCATTTAGGCATCTATCTTTGGGACTTTAAATTGTAAAGTGAATGCCTTTCTAGTATGTTGAACAGCCAGAGAGATTAAAGAGGTATAAGGTAGTAACTCCCTTAGAGTTATAACCTATGTTTAGAGGTTGAGAGAATGATTTATTGCTATTTTCCCTTTTTATTAACATTTTTTCATGTCTTAATCAAATGCTTTTGTTATTGAATTTATGTTATCTCTGATAGGACCTAGCAATGTAGCAAGTGAATGGGGGCTTGAGCCACATGTTGTATAAGCTATTACTCTAAGACAGTTACATTGCACCTTGAACTCCCTAAGGAGACAACATTTAGGATAATCCTCCAAGAAGCTCATTGTCTAGCCTACATATGACCCATTACTCTAGACCATCCCAGAGACCCAGTCTGGTCCAATGAGGTCATCTTACAGATGAAACTCAAAACCAGGTCTTATGAATCCAAACACACCATAGCTGCCTTCCAGTAGGGGCCCAATGGATACTCAGAATCATAACTTGCCAAAGCTAAATTGGTCTTCAAGTCTAATAGATATGTAATGAGTGAGGCATATCAACTTAACCACAGCTCATGAACTTGGTTTAGGATCTCAGAGATTGCTGGAACTGACTCTGCTCAATTGCTTTCCAATCGATTCCATTCCAGTATATATTGAATGCCTAATATGTGCTAGGTCCCAGTTGGCCTCCAGAGATCCCTCAATGGACCTACTGGTTCACTCCCACTCTTGGACCCTCATGATCCTTTGTCCTGAGCCCCTGACTCTCCTATCCTTTGGGTGCTCATACAGGATACTTCTTGACAGTTGAGGAAATTACTGGATTTTTCTGGCTCCTTTTCTTTCCCTCAACTAGCTAATGGCAAATGATTTTTATTTGGGGCTCCCGGAGGACACCGGAGTGCTGCCGTTTCTTCAGCACTGAATTCCATTTCTCGGCCCAGAGAGCCTTATCAGCCTCAAATATTTCCCTCTGTTTTCTTTACTGTGGATAACATGTCGCTAATATAGTCTCGGAGGTAGTAAGGGGGTATTAATGTATTATGATGGGATGTAGCAGGAGACAGTGTTTGAAAGAGTTCCTGATTGACAGGCGGGGGGGGGCGGAGAAAATTTACCCAGTTGAATGGAGGGTGTATGTTTTCCAGATTGGAATTCTGACTCTCAGAGTTCTGGCATTCACTTGGTGAGAGTTAGTAGTGAAGGAATAAAAGTTCTATTCTTGGTCATGGCAATGAAATGGAATAAAATAAAAATATGGAGGTGTTGGGGGGATGTCCTGGTAGGCAAAAGAGAAAATAAAAAGATGGTGGTTAATTTTGAGTGGGGGTCTTTGAAGACTCTGTCTGGCGAGCCTGTAGCCCGACTGGGGCTCTGGGCAGGTCTGGGAGCCCCCAGGAGAGGCTGTGGAAACCAGATGTGGAGGGGGAAGGGAAAGCAGAGGAAGGGGGGGAGGCAGTGGGGGGAGGTGAGGGTCTGTTCACAATTACCCTTGATTTTGTGTGATGACATTGAAATTGTGGTCAAACATGAAAGAACAGCAGTGGGGACAGCCGTGTTCCGACTGGCCAGTGGAGTCAGGAACTTGGGCGCGGGCACACACACAAACACACACACACACACACACACACACACACACACAAAATGGGATGGCAGCACATGGAAATGCTTTATATCTGTTTTGATGTTTTCCTGACCGAAGGGGCTTCTTTGCCCTGCCTGACTTACGGACCTCCCTTTCCCCTCCCCCTGCCACCTCACCAGATACAGGCGAGGTCCACGAGAGGAAAGGTTCGGCAAAGAAGCGATGCTGTGATGGTTTGTGTGGGCAGCTCACTCTGGGCTAGGGCAGCCATAGAGCCGACTGAGTCAGCAAAGCATTTATTAAATGCTTACTAGATAAGGAAAGCCTAATGGTTGCGGCCAGCATAGGGTTTGAACTTGAAGGTAGGAAGCCCTGAGTTCAAATCCTACCACAGACTCTTTGCAGTGGCAAGACCCTGGGTAAATCACTTCATCTGTCTGAGCCTCAGTCTCCTGAGCTGTGAAATTGGGATGTTAATAGCACTTGCCTCAACGGGTTGTTATGGGAATGAAGTAACAAGGGAAGGAGAGGGTGGTGGTTAAAATCCAGGACCCGGAAGTGCGAAGAAGTGTGTTTGAATCCTACCATGGACATGAGCTATGAGACCATAGAGAAATCACTGAAGCCTCAGTTTCTCCATCTCTAAAAGGAGGGGGTGGATCAGATGGCCTGTGAGGTCCCTTCCAATGGTTAATGTATGCTCCAGTGTAGAGAAAGCATTTTGCAAATCTTCAAAATGTGAGGTATTTATACGCTGGGCTTTGGGGAGACAAAAAGAAAATGAGAACCAGCCCCTGCCTTCAGGGGATTTCCCTTCTACTGAGATGCCAACTCAGGATTTAGAGCAGAGAAGGACACGAAAGGTCATTTAGTCCAGCCCTTTCTTTGCACAGGTGAAGAAACCACTGGAGAAGGCAGATGACTTGCCCAGGGTCACACGACCAGTCAGGAGAAGCCAAATCCTTGGAATCCAAATCCAGGAGTCTTTCCACTGGACCAGAGCAGTCAGGGAAGGCTTCCTGGAGGAGGCAAAACTGTGAGCTACAAGATCTTGGAGTAGGAAGGGAGCTCACTCAGGGTGGTCAAGGTTCTGATCCTGTCTCATGCACAAAGTCTGTCCTGACTCCTCCCGACTCGTTAATAGTAAATAACAGCTAGCATCTAACCAGCATTTACAAACTGCCTCCTTTTATCCTTACAACAACTCTGAGAGGCAGGTCTGACCATTATCTCCTTTTTACAGATGAGGAAACTGAGGCAAACAGAGGTTTAAGTGACTTGTCCAAGGTCACCCAGGTAGGAAGTATCTGAGGCTGGATTTGAACTCATGTCTTCCTGACTCCAGACCCGGCGTGCCTCCAAACTGCCCCATCTTTAAAATAAGATCCATGAAGCCCTCAAGACTCAGTGTCCCCATCTCTAAAAGGAGGGGGGATCGTCCAGATGGCTTCTAGATCGAATTTCTGTTGTGTTTTTTTAACAAAGTTTTTCTTATGTATATTGATGTAAAATCTGCCTCCCTCTCTCTGGCCCCTGTCGGTCCTCGTTCCACTGTCTGGGGTCAAGCAGGCCAGGCCTGATTCCTCTTCCCTGGACAGTCTGTGTGGCAGATTCTGGTGGTCTCCCTTCCCCCTCCCCCTTCCCCCCCATTAGGGCTGTTCAGTGAACTGAGGCCCCTTCCCAGGAGCAAACGCGGCTGTCTGGACCTGTCTGGGAGCTGAGAGCTGGGAGCCGGGGCTGGGCTGGGCTGAGGAAAGGAACATATTTCCCCACAACTCCAGTGACCTCCGTGGCCCCCTTTGGAGGGAGGCAGGAAGGGGGCTCTGTTAGGGAGAGGAGAAGGCAGGGAGAGTGAGGGAGGGAGGAGGAGGGAGAGAGGTCTCCTGGGGGAGGGGGACCAGTTGATGAAATTTCAGGATGTTTCAAGTTCACCTCCCCGCCAGCTGTCTGAGCCACGGTGAAATGCACACATTTAGCAAATAGGGATTTCCACAAGCAAGTCCTGGGGGCAGGCGGAGGAGAAAGCTGGGGGTGGGTGGGCATTTTTAATCCCCTGCTAATTCCTGCAGATTCATAGTATTCTAGAAATGGCTGGGAGTTTTCCACTTTACATAATCTAATCTGTACCTGACCAAGAACCTCCTCTGTGTCAGTCTGGCCACTGGTTGTCCAGTCTTCATTTGCATACCTCCAGTGACATTGAACTCACTACCAAGAATGATAGCCCATTAAACTTTGGGTCACTGTAAATGCGAGGAATTTCCACCCACTTACGTGGAGCCGCAGTTTGCCTCTTTGCTTTTAACTATTTGCCCTAAAACAGGAGAAAAATAAACCCTTACTGAATACCTATTGTGTACAGAGGGCCCTGCTCTGGGTTCTTTGGATGAGACAGTATCATACAGTAGTTGTTTCTCTTTTGGCCAGGAACTCTGAGGGTGTTCCCTTCCCAATTTGATTTTTTTTTGAGTTTTTGATTAAAGGGGCCATCCCTTGACTAACTTCTTAAAGAGGCCTATTCATTGAATGGGCATTACCTCACCTTAAGTGAGAACCTGAAAAGGCCTCAGCCTGAAAGGTCCAGGGTCTCCCAATGCATCCTGGGCCATCTCTAGTCATCCTGGTGAATATCAGGCCACTAGACCCAGATGGTTCTGGAGGAGAAAGTGAGGCTGGTGACCTTGCACAGCCTTGCATCACTTAAATCAAAGTCAACTGCGAGTCATGTCATCATTTCCCTGATGTCACAGTCCTTTTTGAGAACGAAGGACAAACACAACAACAATCATACAGTAGAAAGATCACTGCTTCTGGAGGCAGAGAACCTGGGTTCAAATCCCACCAAGATGGAGTTTTACTATGTGGGTGACATGTGGCCAAGTCACTTAACCATCCTGGCCTTCAGCTTCCAGATCTGTAAAAAGAAGAGACTGGAATAAATGAGATCAAAAATCTATAATCTTGTGATCTGTCCTTGGAGCTGCTCCAAATATGAGCATGCAGAGAAAATCCAGAGGCTTTTACCTCTCCCAGATCTGCTCAGGCCTCAGTGACCCAGCCCCACTCTGCCCTTGGGCAGACCGCTCAGCCGGAACTGACCTTCAGATACCTGGAAGGCCCTCACCCTTCAGACCAAGCCTCCAGGGAAAGAGACTGAAATGCAAGGGGCTGGGGGCTGGGCCTCTCTGGCAGCCTCCCCAGAGAATTTCTTGGCTGTCTTGCTCCTTGAGCTGGGAAGACTTGATGGCAAATTTGTACCTGAACCAGCAGGGTGTGGAGAATCCCCTTCGGGAGCTCCAGGCCATGAGAAATGAATGAATAAGAGTGCTAGGCCTTATTTGCTGAAGCCTGACTGATCACAAGCCGCCATTGTCACAGGGACACTGAAGATCTGGTGCTGAGGACCTCATGAGATGAGGGATTTCTAGTTCATGGAGCCATATGAGGCTGGAGGGTTGGGTTTAGGCATTAGAATGTTAGCTATGGAAAAGACCTTAGAATAGAGAGAGAGATACCCAGGTGGTTCTGGAGGAGAAAGTGACGCTGGTGACCTTGCACAGCCCTCCCTCAGTCACATCAGTCAACTGCAAGTCATGTCCTCATTTCCCTAATGTCATGGTCCTCTTCGAGAACAAAGGATAAACACAACAAGAACAGGGAATGTCAGAAGTGGGATGGCCCTTAGAACAGAGAATATCAGAGCCAGAGGGGTCTAGAACAGAGAATGTGAGAGCTGGGAGGGGCCTTAGGACAGGGGATGTCAGGGCTGGAAGGGGCCTTAGAAAAGGGGATGTTGGACCTGGGAGGGGTCTTAGAACACGGAGTGTCAGAGCTGGAAGGGGTCAAGAACAGAGAATGCGAGAACTGAGGGGCCTTAGAACAGGGGATGTCAGGGCTGGGAGGGGCCAGAGAACAGGGAGTGTCAGAGCTTGAAGGGGCCTTTAAGACCATTTTGTCCACTCTACATGGAAACTGAGGACCCAAGTGAGGGAATGCCTTGCTCCCCCAACCCCCTTCCATTTGAGATTATCTCCATCTACTCTGCATGACCTTAGTCCTTTACATGTTCTTTCCCTTATTAGAATGTAACCTCCTTGAGGGCAGGAACTGTTTTATGTTTATTTGCCCTTTTTTGCATCCCCAGCACTTAGCACTTTGCCTTCTATGCAAGCTTTCCTAAGTGTTGGTTAACTGAATAAGTGACTAACACCATCCCCGCCCTCCAGATCAGGAGGATGGCAGGGTAGTGCTGTGGACTACCCCGGGTTGGATTTGTCTCCCTCTTCTTGGAGATCTTCAAGCATTGGTGAGATGGCCATCTGTTGATACGTTCTGGTAGAGATTTTGTGTTTGGGTTGGGCTACATACTTCTGGGGTTCCTTCTAACTCTAGGATAATGTATTTTGTGAATTTTTGTTGTCTAGTCATGTTAGTAATGTCCAACTCTCTGTGACCTCATTTAGGGTTTTCTTGGCAGAGATGCTGGAGCAGTTTACCATTCCCTTCTCCAGTTCATTTTACAGGTGAGGAAACTGAGGCAGACAGGGTTAAGTGACTTGCCTAGGGCCACACAGCTAGGACGTGTCTGAGGCAGGATTTGAACTCTGGAAGATGATTCCAGGCCTATCCTTCTATCCACTGCAGCACCTCTTAGTCACTATTTTGTGAATAGTGAGCTTGAAATGTTCTTCTGCCCCTTACTCCCTTTGTAACCTTGAGTATTTATATTCTATGGACCTCAGTTTCCCCACTTGCAAATGGAGGTGTTAGCTAAAATGACCTTTAAGATCCGTTCCCTGTGAGCTTGGAACAGAACCCCCTTCCTTGTTCCCCATATCCTCCGATCTCATGGAGAGTTGAAAAGATGAGAACTGGACCTCTTGCTGCTCCCCTCACATCGACCCTTTTTCTGTCTTAACTGTTTTAGACATTCCTGTCTTAGACATTAAAAATCACCGTGGCATCCTCAGGCCGGTGTCCAGCCATGACTGAGTGTCCAGGCCGCCCAGGTGTCCAGCCTTACCACACCATGGGGCTCAGAGGGCAGCTACCTTCCCCCAGCTACAGCTGTCCCTAAGCCAGAGTGCAGTTGAGCACTCTCTGGGGAGGCTCCATCTAGGGCCTGTGGCCCTGGTTAATGAGGGAAATTGGGCAGAACCCCGCTGAGGTCTCACCACCAGGCTCAGGCTCCTTGGGGATCCATTCAAGCCTGTGTGTTGTTGAATACTTGTGGTATACATGGTTAAGACAGGATTAAGAGGCAGCCGTGGTGTGTGTGTGTGTGTGTGTGTGTGTGTGCGCGCGCGCGCGCGCGCGTGCGAGTGGCCCTAGGCTGGAGCAGGGGATGAGGAGATGTGGGAGGGGGCCCAGTCTGCTGCTGCCTCCCTAGGAGCCTGGGACAGCTGAGTGAGGCCTTGTTTTCTCCCTGGGCTGAGCCTCTGAAAGGCCCCGAGATCAAACATAAGCGAAGTTACAATCCCATTAAACTAAGAACTTGGGTGTTAGAAGGTTACCCTCGGCATCTCCTTGACAAAGCACAGCCCTGGGTGCCCAGGCTGATCTTTTAAACCTCGGATTGGGCTCTCCTTTCAAGAGGATTCTCTGTTAACATTGGCTTAGCACTAGGGGAGAAATAAACAGCTATAAATATGCCCTCAATCTGCTCTCTGAATGCTCCTCTGTAAAGTTTACCATGCAGGGGAAAATATTAACAAAAAATAAACTCTCTGCTGTAAAGAGCCAAAGATGGCCTTCTGGGCTTGTCCATGCTGGTACCTATCACACCCTTGTCCCCATTTTAAACTCCCTAAAGATGCCATAAGTTAAAAAGGAAATCTTTTTTCCCAGGGCTTGAGATCCTGACGTGGCTTTGTGGAACTGAATAGAAAACAGAAGAGAGAGACTATGGCACAGTGGAGGAACACAGATTTAAGGATGGAAGGGACCTTAGGGGCTATATGCAAGGGGAAACTGAGTCCCAGAGAGTGGAAATAGATTCTATGTCTGAAGCTGCCTTAGCTTGTCATCTTTGGGCATCATGGTTTTGGATGAGATCAGGGGTGGGGAATCTGTGGCCTTGAGGTTACATGGGGCCCTCTAGGTCCTTGGGGGTGGCCTTTGACTGAGTTCGTCAGAACAAATCCTTTTATGAAGGGGATTTGTTCTGTGAAGTTTGGATTCAGTCAAAGGGCTGCACTTAAGGACCTACAGGGCCACATGTGACCTTGAGACTGCAGGTTCTCCACTCCTGGACAAGATGATCTCTGCCCTCCTAGGTCTTATATTCCATGGATCTGTGATTCTAAGCTTCCTTTATGTCTTTACTGTGTTTTATGTTCTAACATTCTGAGTCAATCATTTAGAAATGGGCTGGGGCCTGCACTGGGGGAAGGTGTTGCTACACCAAGGACATCCCCAGCCCTTTTGGCTTTTGACATACGATCCCCAGATTCCAAGGTTCTGTGACATTTAAGTGAGCCAGACACTCATGTGCCTTCATTCTCTCCCATTATAGGATTCTTGGATTTTTTTTTCTGGGAAACCTGCCTGTAGCATCCTGCATGAAGAAACCAGCCCAAGACCACAGAGAGGCTGTCCCTTGGCAAAGGAAGAAGACAATGTATTGTAATGGGCATTAGCTCGTAGGGGACCCAGCCCAATACAGACACAATTACATTACGATGGAATAAGATTGCATTAGTTAATTGAGATGACCTCAGCAGTGGAATGCCCTCTCTTATTAATTCATTTATGATAATTTCATTAAGTCTCTTTCTCCAACTGAGTCTAATATGAGTGTGTCTCCATGGTCAATAACATCTGAGTTCCCAGAGACATCCTCAAGAGATTGTGGGTTTTTTTCCATTTTATTAGTTTTCCTTCTGTGGTCAAAGGGATATTCTTGAATCAAATGGCCTATGATTAAAATTGCTAAGCTGAATCTTTGCCAGGGTTGAGATTTTCAGGTAGACAGACCCTGGAGGTGTGGGTTTAAGAATCATAACTTAGTAGGGAAATGGAAACACACAAAAAGCAAGAAGGAGAATGAGGAAGGAGGTAGAGGACCCAGGTCTCAGTCTCAACCCCAAATTTCCCTCTTAGGACCGAAGTTTCTTCATTTTTAAAATGAGGGGGGTGAACTAGATGAGTTTTAAGGTCCCTCCCAAGTCATGCATTCTGAAATATTGTTTAAATTAATGTCACAGCAAACGCCATCTGAGAAAGTGAAGTGATGGAACTCTAAGGGGCTTTAAATTCATGGAATGTTAAGGCATAGAACAGCGAATGTCAGATCCAGAAGAAGCATTAGCTGCCATGGCATGTTAGAGCCTGAAGGAATCTTTGAATTCTGCCAGAGATAGAAAAGGGAGCTTGGAAAATAGAATGTTAGAACATAGAATATTAGGACATGTAGTAGGGGAGAGGAGAGATGGAATGAGAAAAGGGAGCTTGGAAAACAGAATATTAGAATGTAGAATGTTAGGACATCTAGTCCTAGGAGAGATGGAACAGTACCGTAGAACACAGAACATTAGCATACTGAATGTTAGGACATAGAACAGAGACCTTAGAGACCATAGAAAAGGACCTTAGAACATAGAATGCCAAAACATAAAATATCAGGACAAAGAGAAGAGAAGGCCAGAGCTGGAAGAGACTTTGGAACATAGAAAATTTAGAGGAAAAAATAGGATATTAGGACACAGAACAGAGAAAAAGCTGGAAGAAACCCTGGAGACCATCTCTTCCAACCCTTTCATTTTAGGCATAGGCTCAGAGAAGGGAAATAACCATAGTAAGGTCACAAATTAAGTCAGTGGCAGAATCAGGATGGAAACCCATGTCTACTTACCACCATTTCAACCTCTTTTGGGGTTCTTCCAGCTCCACTTCAGAATACCATCTCTGTGACTTCCCAGCTATGTGATCATTGGATTTACAATTCATAATGGAGGCTGTGGGGTGTAGGGTTGTCTAGATGCATGCTGGGTAGCAGGGATAGAAAATTCCCATCCATGGAGAATTGACAGTACCTTCTACAGTGGGCACTCCTACCTTAAACACTCCAGGGAGCGTCATGATTCCAATTAAGCAACCAGTAAACATTAATAAAGCACTGAAGATATACTGGAGGCTTTGCTAGATGCTGAAGATACCAACAAAAACACAATGGTTCTTGTCCTTAAAGAACTCACATTCTAATGGGGAGATAGCACTCATGTGTATAGGTATATTAAAAAAAAACCTACATACAATGCAGATAAAATATAAACTTGGTGGAGGAGTGAGTGGGAGGTACTGTTATCTGGGGATGAGTAGGAACAGCCTCATGTAGAAGATGGAGCTTGATTGCAGTCTTAGAGGAAGTGTACAGGATTTCCAGAGATAAAGAGAAGCCCCCATCAGTGTTACTTTTCAATAGTACCTATAGGGAAAAAAATAGGTCAAAACAAAGACATTGACACATGGCAGCAAAACTTTTCCTCCACCCTAAACACGGGGATAGACCCTCTTGCAATAATTCAGTATCAGTGAGGGGAGTAGATGCACATTGATATCACGAGAAGAGGAAACATGTGTGGCCAATGCACATGGTTACTGTTGTTAAGTTTTTCAGTTGTGTCTGACTCTTTGTGACCCCATTGGGAGTTTTCTTGGCAAAAATACTGAGTGGTTTGCATTTGTCTTCAACTCGTTTTACTGATGAAGGAATGAAGTCAGACAGAGTTAAATGACTTGCTGTGGGTCACATAGCTAGTAAGTATTTGAGGATGGATTTGAACTCAGGTCTTCCTAACTCCAGGCCCAGCACTCTGTCCTAGCTGCCCAACGTACATGGAGGGAGGAGTAAATCATGCCTCTGAAGACTACAGGAGTGCCAATGCCTCTATTGCTTCTGCCAATCATAGTCTGAGTCTCCACAAAATGCTGCCACTGACAGATGCTTTGCTATAGTCTCCACCACCTCCAGTTCCTGGCTTAGCTAAAGTCCTTGGCTAGAGCAGGGACCCTCCCTCCTCAAGAATGTTTTTGTCTTGGCATCCCTCCTCCCTGCCTATCACTCTCTACTCAAGCTTAAAACCCAGGACAGACTGAGAGATGAACTGATAATGTTTTCCCACTTTATCAAGTCATAAAATCATAGAATGTTACTGTAATTTTTCCTCTAGGATACTTTCCCAGTTTATACTAACCTGTTAGATCCCCTGGGAGCTAATTAACCCAGGTTCAAGGTACTCTATGGGTCTGTATTCTTGAAACTAGTGCTTCTGAGCCCCTGCTAAGGTATTTGTTTTTAACAATCAGCCAGAAGACACAATTAACTCAAAGCAAAGGCATTTACTATGTAACAGCATAGTTACACCAGTTGTATAACAACATGTTTCCCCCATGATTCTTAGACAGACTCATGCAAATTCATACAGTGTTAGTGGGAAGAGTAGGCACACATACAGAGTGCACTTGTTGAGAGGTTATCATGTAGGGAAGAGGGGCAAGTCAACTCCTTGTACTGTAGGACCTTGGTTATTTTTCTCACACTGGTCCCCCTGGGCACAATTAGGCAGGCCATTTCACTGGGGAAAGTCTGAAACAGGTTTGGCTCCACTTCATTACATTAGGTACCTTAGAAGGTACCTTAGAAAAGAAAATGTAAGAGTTGGGAGAGAGGGACCCTAGGACAGAGAATATTAGGGGTAGGAGTGGAAATAAGAGCATCTAATGTCAGACATGAGAGGGAGCCTAGATCGTATCTATAAAGGGCCTGAGAAGAGAGAATGTCTGAACTGGGAGGGGCATTAGAAGAGGGAATGTCAGGCTGGAAGGGGCCTTAGAACAGGGAGTGTCAGGGCTGGGAGGGGCCTTAGAGACCCTCTAGTTCCACATTTCACATTACGTATTAGAAAAGGAAGGTTATAAGAGGAGAGAGACCCTGAGAGCCCTGGCTTCTGTCACATAGTGGGTGATGCTCTGGCCTAGGTCCTCAGATTCTGGACTCCTAGCCCAGGGCTCTTTCCTTCATTCTCTCCCTTCTGCTCTCCTCAGTAGGTTCCCTTCCTAACATCTGGCATTGCAGCAGACAGCAGCCCTGTGTCCATTCAGGGCCCACAGGATGCCCTTGAAGCTGAGACTCAGTGAACTTGGTAGGTGGAAAGCCCAGCCTCCCCCTTCCTTCTGCACCAGCATCCTCATTTCTCAACAGTTGTTCCAAGAACAAGTTGTCTTCCAAGGAAAGCAATTTTGAACAGAAGGTTTGGTTCTCCCCTGCACTCCCCCTTTTTCCTTCCTTCCCCCCTTCCCCTTGGCCCCCAAACACTCAAGGATCCTGAATGATTTCAGCTGGTTTGGCGAGAATTCTTCTTATGACATCATAATCGGATGTGTGGGTTGGGTTGGTGGGCTAAATGAAGTCAGTCTAACTGCCCTGTCCTCCAGCAAAGTGTCCAAGCTGGGGATGTCCCATCAACTTGGTGAGGACTTTGGACAGTGGCTTGTATTCCAAAACCTACATCCCTATGTGAAGGCATAGCATGTGGTTGCTTACTGTTATTTTTTTAAAGCTGAAGGACCCTGAAAAGATGGCCTCCCTCCCAAATGTCTCCCTGCCAGATCTTCTGCTTTCCTTGCATTTCCCATTCTAATACTGATGTCTTTGGGATGAGGCCTTATGCTTCCAGAAGGTTTCTGGACAATATGTCTTGAAGGGCAGGGTCTCCAGGGTCCTTTTCAACTCAGAAGGTCCGTGATTCAGGATGGAATCCTCCATGTAGAAGACAGTGAATCCAATCTCTGTCTGTCTCTGTCTCTGTCTCTGTCTCTGTCTCTGTCTCTCTCTCTCTCTCTCTCTCTCTCTCTCTCTTTCCTCTTATTGTCTCTCTGCATCTCTCTATCTTTGTCCCCCTCCCCTCTTTCCATTTCTGTCTCTCTGCCTTTCTATCTCTTGCCTATTGTTTCCTAAGAACTTTTCATAAATAAATGCAGTGGATTTTAGAATGGGAAGGACCTTTTGAGTATCATTCACTCATGGGGACAAAGAGGGAAATTGTAAGTCAGAGGAGGGGTTCAAAGAGAGCCTCAAATGCCCTATGTCCTTGGGCAGATCACAACCTCCATAGGTCTCAGTCTCTCTTCTGAGGTTATGGACCAGATGGCCTCTGAGGTCCCTTCAGCTTTTGATTTGTGGTCCTACACTGTTATTGAGATGGAACCTGAGGTCCATGGAGGGAAGATTGCTTGGCCAGGGTCACACAGCCAAGGAATGACAGAGCAGGGACCAGAATCCGGTTTCTGTCACTTCTAAAGCCTCTTTCCACCACCCCTGGGTTTGCTTGCCTATCCTCATAGAAGGAAAATTCCAGTGGAGATTCCTTTGGGCAGCCATTGAATCCAGGTCTGCCTTCTGCTGGGAGCCCTCCTCAGCTCACCCCGCCAACATTCTGTCATAGCAAACTAAGAACAAAGAGTCTGACAGAAGAGGCTGGTGGGCATGGGAGTGGAGGTGGGGGTAGGAGAGGGGAGCAGAGAAGGGAGGAGGGATGCCTGGGGGGAGGCGATGCTTGGCTTCCCTCCCCCTCCCTTCCTATTCCCCATGTGTTTTTACTTCAAGACTGAATGTAGATAGAAAGGGAGAGAGATAAACAGAGAGAGAGAGAGACAGACAGACAGACAGACAGAGACAGAGAGTCAGAGAGAGAGAGAGACAGAGACAGAGACAGAGACAGAGAGACAGAGATAGAGAGAGAGAGAGAGAGAGAGAGAGAGAGAGAGAGAGAGAGAGAGAGAGAGAGAGAGAGAGAGAGAGAGGAGAGAGAGGGAGGGAGGGAGGGAGAGAGAGATTTAATTTGGAAAACTCTCAGAGTTAACTCCTTCCTGCCCGAGGTGAGAGGACCAGGAGAGGTGGGACTGGAGAGACCTCTGATTGTCTCTTGACACCACAGACTGTGGGAGATGGAAGGGACCTTGAAACACAGAACATAAAATTTCAGAGCTAGTGCAGAACTTTTAACATGAAATCAAAGATTTAGACCTAGAAGAAATTTTCAATGTACTTCCTTCTAGTCTGTAGTTTCTGTTTTACCTGTGAGGAGCCAAACCTGAGAGAGGTCAAGAAACTAGGTCAAGGTTACCCTGATAGTAATGGTAGTGCTGGAATTTGAGCCCATGTCTTCTGATTCCCAAACTAGTGTCCTACCTGTTGTAGCTTGCTGTCTCTGTGCACCAAGAAAAGAATACCAGAACAAGGAATGTCAGAGCTGGAAGGGGCTTGAGAACAGAAAATGTCAGAAAAAGAGCCAGTTTGTCTAGAGCTAATCAGTTGAGTGACAGTGAAATACAGCAATGAATGATTCTGGAGAAGGAAGTGACTTTGGTGATGGTGGGAGGGTGTGGGGGAGGAGAGATTTCACTATCTCTTCTCCCAAATGACCAGGTGAACTTCAGAAAGACTGGAAGATCTGGAGTTCCCACTGATGCCCATTGTCCATTGGTGTCATTGGCAGTGTCTCCATTGGGGACCAGTAGCAGAATTTGCATCCAGAACTAAGACACATACTGAAGGCAAATTAGACAAAATAAAAACTTAGACACACTCAGGAAAAGTAATATCAGGATTTTACAAAGACATTGAACCTCAGAGCCCAGCAAAGAGTTACACTTAACAACAGCCTCATGAGGCTCTGTTAAGGGAGAAAGGACTTTCAACAACAAGGAGCTATGAGTTTACAAGTTGTGTTCTCTTGGTTTGAGGCCACCCTCTCTGAGGACTTTATATTATAAGAGGAAAGCATATTCCTGGTTTGGAGGGATGTTTCTATAACAATTGTCATTTTTATGCCTTTTTAGTAAATGCCTCTTCTAAAAGTAAATTATTTGACTGACAGTTAATGAGGAGCACACCGATGGGGGTTCTTGAATGACAATACTAGAAACTCATCCCCATCGGGTTTATCCCTAAAAATCTAAGAACCTCTGGGGATCCAGCCTGACAGAATTGAAGTTGCCTCAAAAGGGTTGTTAACATTGTTGTTTACCAAACATTGGGATTTCTGGGTCATTTTAATGGTTTATGGAATCTTGGAGTTGGAAGGGGTCTCAAAGGTCATTTATGAGTCTGAGTTGGAACTCATACATAAATGGTATTCACTCTCCATCCTTCCCAGCACGTGGCAATCCAATCTCTTAATGAAGTGCTCCAGTGAGGTGGATCCTGCTCACTGCCAAGCAGTGCCTTCCACTTTGGGATATCTCTAGTTAGCTTCTTCTGATATCCAGCCTACGTCTACCTTTCTAGACACCTCTTCCCCCCACAGATTACTCCTAGTTCTGGCCTCTGGGGCCAAGAACAAGCCTAAGCTGCCTCCTATATGACAGTTCTTCAAGACCATTATAATTCCTTCCATCTTCCCCCAACCTCGACCCACAACCCTGATACCCTGACTCAGTCCTCTCCTTTCTAAATGTAATGGATAAACATTGGAGCTAGAATGAGGAAGATCTTGGTTAGAAACCAGCCTCGGAAACTTACTAACATTGTGACCCTGGGTGAGCCATTTAAACTCTGCTGCCTCAGTTTCCCCAAATATAAAAAGAATATAACAATAGCACCCCCTTCTCAGGGTTGTTAGGAAGATCAAATGAGACAGTGTTTGCAAAACTGTAGAGCAACATAATCATCATTGCTACTGCTACCCTTATCAGTATGATCTTTGCTGCTCCACTAGTGGACAGACATCCAGATTATTCCTCAAAGGATGTGCTTATTTCCTTATTTTATCATATGAATATTGAATAATAGTTAACATTTCTGGAAGCCTGACTCATTACCCTGTGGGATAAGAGGAAAGGAAGGGAATAAGCACTTATTAAGCACCTAATATGCCCCAAGTAGTGTGCCAAGCACTTTACAAATATTACCTACTTTGATCCTCACAACAGCTCTGGGAGGTACATACTTTTGTTATCCTCATTTTTACAGGTAAGGAGAGGCAACTAAGTGGTGCCGTAGTGCGCAGAGTGCCAAGCCTGGAGTCCAGAAGACTTGAGTTCAAGTCTGGCTTTAAGATGTGACCCTGGGCAAATCCCTTAACCCTGTTTGCTTCAGTTTCCCCACCTGTAAAATGAGCTGGAGAAGGAAATGGTAAACTACTCCAGTATCTCTGCCGAGAAAACCCCCAAATGGGGTCACAGAGAGTTGGACGGGACTGAAATGACTCAATAACAATGACAACACAGATAAGGAAACTGAGGCTGAAAGAAATTAAGCGGCTTGCCCAAGGTCCCGTAGCGTATGTGTAGGAGGTGGGCTCCAAAGCGCAGAGAGGAAACAGGATTTGCTCTGTGTTCCTCAACTGAGAAGTTTCAGAAGCGGGATTCAAACCCAGGCCTCTTCTGCGTGGAAAGCAAGAGCATTTTCTATTGGGCCACACTGCCTCCAGGGAGAGAAGTGTGACCAATGGGAAAGAACTCAGAGAAGAGTCAGAAAGGAAGAGCACTGGCTGGGGCATCGGAGAATGCCTGGCTCCAGAGAGGCTGGACAGCTCCTTCACACCTGTTTCCTCAGCTGTACAATGAGGGGCTTGCTGCCACCTTCTTTGCTTTATGCGGTGTTTTTTATATTTTATTTTTATGTTCTTATTTTGTTTTTACTCATACGTGTCCACGTTGTTCCTCCAACAGAAAAGTAAGGTCTTTGAGGACAGAGTCTGTTTCAGATTATCTCGGTACTCTCAGACCCTGGAAAGTGTCTGGCATATTGTAGGTGCTAAGTAAAGACTTTTGGAATTAATGAATAAGTTAGGCGAACTCCAAGGTTCTTCCCAACTCTGACATTAAATGTTCTAAGATCCCCCTTACCTCTGACTTTCTGTGTTCTATAGTCCCTTCCAGTTCATTTCCAGCTCTGACATTCTCTGTACTAAGATGTTATTATCTCTGACATTCAGTGTTCTAATACTTCTTCCAGCTCTCTCCTTTTATGTTCTAAGTCCCCTTTCATTTCTGACATTCTCTGTTCTAAGGCCCCTCCCATCCCTGGCATTCCCTGTTCTAAGCTCCCTCTCAGCTCTGACATTCCCTGTTCTAAGGTCCCTCCCAGCTCTGACAGTCTCTGTTCTAAGGTCCCTCCTAGCTCTGACATTCCCTATTCTAAGTTCCCTCCCAGCTCTGACATCCCCTGTTCTAAGGTCCCTCCCAGGTCTGAAATTCAGTGTCCTAATCCCTAACACCCACATCTAACATCTCTGATTCTGAAGAGGATTTGGGAGGAGGCCAGAAGACTAAGGAAGCTAGATTGGAGGCTCTGGAGGAAATAGAAGAGGTACTCTAAGATATCAGGAGCTCCCATTACTGTAGTGTGGGGCCTCAGCTTTGGGGCCCAAGGAGGATCAGTGGGCAGCCGCCCCAGCCTCTCAGGCTGCTCAAATCTCCACAGCTCAAGTAACAAGATTAGGTGATTTCGGGCTCCAGGAAGGATACCAGTAATTACCGACTGATTGGTCAAGTGTTGTCATTCCAGCCAGCAACGGCTGCCTGTTCTTGTGGGAGCCCCAGCTGCCTGGGCCAGGTCCCACTGCACTTGGATGGCCACCCCATCTGGATGGGCATAGACTCGTAGAGTCTCTGGTCAGAGGGGACCTGAGAGGCCATCTATTTTAGCTCAGACTTGAAGCAGGAATTCCCTTTCCAGCATCCTGGATTAACAGGCTTCCTGTTCCCGCTTAAGACCCCTGGGGACAGGGACCCAAATGCCTCCTGAGGCATCTACTTCTTCCTTGGAATAGTTCCAACCACTAAAAAGATTTTTCTTAAATAAGCCTCAAGCTGCCTCTGGCCAACTTGCCCCAGTTCTGGCCCAGGACACCACCATTCCCTTTTAAAGTTCTTTTTTGGGGGGATGGCGGGGGAAAGGGGATCCATACTTTACAGAAGCATCTTCAAGCCCTGCAGAAGGGAATGGCACCACCCCCTTCTGGCCTATAATTAATTTTAAAAAATTAGTTTTTTAATTGTTTTATGTCACCTTAATTTCTGCCGTTCTCTTAGTAAGCCACCTTATAACAGTTTCTTAAAACCAAGCTTTTTTTTTTTTTTTAAAGCAGTTCAGGAACATGAACACATCAGTAGAGGACAGCAGTGTCAAAGTTCCAAGCCCGTAGTCTCCCACCTCTCCAAAGGTGAGAATGGGGCATTTTCTCAGCCCTTCTCTAGGTAGGAAGAGGATTTTTAAATCTCAGCCTCTTTATACTCATAGCAAAAAAGAAAGGCAAATCTTGAGGGGAGGGGACTTGATGCCCAATCCAACTGCCTCAATTTACAGATGAGGAAACTGAGGTCCAGAGGCAGAGCAGCTTGCCCAAGGTCACACAGGTAGGCCAGATCTCTCGCCTGCCCAACCACGGCCCTTTTTACTGCCCTGACAAGCATCCCACAAGTCCATCTGGGAGGCCCTTCCTTTCAGACGTGCTCACATTTCTTCCTACTTGTGTTCTCAACAGCTTGATATTATTTCAGGTTGAGCCCTAGCTGCCAACATCCCCCCAGGAAACAAGGAGAGGGGTCCTGCTCAGTAAGTGTGCAAATATGCATCCCTGCCCCTCCCCCTCCTTCACCCCCAGCTGAGATTGAATATCAGCTGCGCCCTAATGCAGACCATATTCGGGGGCCACACTCTCGGAGCCGGGCAGCAGCTTTGTCACCAGGTGAACCAAAGGCGAGGGGCCAGGGCCCCAGATACGATTACATTCTGCTTGTTTTAGGTGGCCAGAGTCAGCAGGAAAGTTGACCCCGGTGGAAATTCAACTCCCAAAGAATTTGGCCCGGACCGGCCAGCTTCTGAATGCCTGAATGTAGCTTCTCTCTCTCCCTGCCTCTCTCTCCCTGCCTCTCTCTCTCTCTCTCTCTCTCTCTCTCTCTCTCTCTCTCTCTCTCTCTCTCTCTCTCCCCCTCTCTCTCTCTCTCTCTCCTCCCCCTCCTTCTCCTCCTCCCTCTTTTCTCTCTCTCCCTTTCCGTCTCCGGCCCTCCTTCTTTCCCCCTCCCTCTCCTCCTTTGTCTCTGTCTCTGCATTTCCCCCCTTTATCTTAAAAGAAGCTTTGTTAGGAATGTAGCAAACTATTCTTTGTCTGCTAAGGGGCTGGCTTCGGGAAAAGGAGGAAACACATACACAGAGCAATCTCCGATTTGGAGATATTTGAAGGAGGTCTCTGGAATAAAGTTTCTTTTCCCCCTTCATTTCCCATAGCCACCCCACACCCCAAACCAGACTTTAACCAAATGGAATTCCACCCATTTGCAGGAAGAAGAAAGGGGTATAGACAGGGAGACTTCTCCAGTCCCGTTTGAACTGTGGACCTTTACTCCATACCAAATATTGTGGTCTCCAAAGGCTTACAACGCCACCCCTCTCCCCAAACCAAGTCACTTTATAGATAGGAAAATAGCATAAACAACCCAACAAGGGAGGATCAAGGAAATGGGAGGGAAGGCATGAATCCCAGGGCAGGAAAGGATCGAATCAGACCTATCTCACTTGGGCAGGAATCCCCTCTCTAACATATGAGACAAGGGGCTGGCCAGATTTTTGGTGAAGCCCTCAAACCCAGAAAAACCTCCAGCACCTCCTAAGGTTGCCCAATGATGACTCCATTTTGGAGAGGTTTCATTGTTATGAAAGTTTTTGTTAAATCAAATCTAAGTCTTCCTCTTTGTAACTTCACACACCCCCATTCCCCCTTCCAGGGTTGGGGTGGGGCTGGGGGGCAAAGCAGAACAAATGGAAGTCCATGGGATGGCCCTTCACACATCAGGAGGATACCCTCTTCTGTTCTCCAGGATAAACAATCCCTGTTCCTTCAGCACATCCACTGATTGCATAGACCCTGCCGTCTTGGATGGCTTCCTCTAGGCACCCTCCAGGTCCTTGTGAAATACACACAATTGTTCTGGCAATTCACACGGGGGTTATCATTTCTTCCTGGTCCTTTGGGTGTTAAGGGCTGGGCATGTGGTTAGCCAGAAGAACAGAAGTGTAAATGTGATCCCTAATGCATTCCCCAGCAGCTCTTCCCTATTGCCAGACCATGAGCTTAGCTCTGGCTCCAGCTCTGGAAGACACCGATGCTTCTCATTTAATGCTAAGCCCAGAAAGTCAATATCACACCAGCCCCTGGCTGATGTCTGAAGCTGATCAAGCGTGCCTTGGCGGGGCCATGCACAAAGTCTCTCTCTGGCCACCTTGGAATGTTTTCATCCAACGAGGCCTCATTTGACCAGATGATGGTTAATCATAGTGCCTAAAACCAGACACATTCAACTGTCCATGATTGAAACCACCTGGGATGGGGAAGAGATGCTTACTTTGGTCAAGATACCAGGAATTGAGAAGATATCATGATTGAGTAGAAAAGAACATTCAATATGAAGCCAGAGGGTCTGGATTAAATCTCGGCTTTACTGCTTACTACTAGTAACCTCAGGCTAGTCAGTTTACCACTCCTGGGACTTTGTTTCCTCATCTGTAGAATAAGTCAGTTGCAATAGATTATCTCTGAGGTACCTCCTAACCCTAATCCCTTCCAACTGTGGAATTGCATGTCTTATGTTCTAAGATCCTTTCTAGATTGGCTTTGCACAGCTCTCACATTCCCTATTCCAAGGCCCCTCCCACCCATGACATCCCTTGTTCTAGGCCCCCTCTGACCTCTGACATTCTCTGTTCTAAAGCTCTTCTCCTCTCTGACATTCCCTGTCCTAAGGCTCCTCCCAGTTCTGACATTCTTTGTTCTAGGCCTTTCCTAGCTCTTCTATCTGTGTTCCAAAGCCCCTCCCAGCTCTGAATTCTACATTCTAGAGTATTCATCAATTCTATTTTGGATGATGTGTGGCCTCTCAGTAAAAACAACATCCCTTCTCTCTGGCCCTCTGATCAGAGCACAGGAGGGCAGGGCAAAGAACTCCTTCCAAAGTCTCCATTTGAGGAAATGGAAACTTCATTTCCCAGATTGGCCAACTCTTTGTCTTTACATTTCCCACTGGCTCTACCTCCTTGGACTGGACTCTCTCATGCCCTCTTACTGGATCCCTTCTCATTCCTTTGCCGTCTTCAGCTCTCTTTTTTTGTGTTTTCTTCTGCATTAAACTGGAAGTTCCTTGAGGGTAGAGACTATCCTTCTTTTTCTTGTTTGTATCCCCAGCCATCAGCATAGTACCTGACACATGGTAGATGCTTAATAAATGTTTATTGAGTGAATCAACTACGGATGCTATTGGGAGGAAATTCTATCCTGAACTTGTGATTAAATCTCAGGATATTTCTCTCCAAGCACCTCAAAGAGCTCTGGCTATGATCCACACTTTTTTTTTGGAATCAGTGAACCCACTATTAGATTCTTGTTGTGGGGAACTTTTGACTGAGTGTGACCAGTCAGGGCCTTGAGAGAGTGTGGGAGGGGTAGGAAAGGAGGAAGAAAAGTAGAAGAGAAGGGAGAGGATTGGGGAGAATGGAAAATGGCATGATCACAAAGGAAAGAAAAGAAAAGGAAAAAAATATGGGAAGGGGCAAAGAGGCAGGAAGTGTGATACGGTAGAAAAAGCTCTCTGCCGGACATGAAGAGGTCTGTAGGCTTGTTCCAGTACTGTTGGAAGTGTACCTAGGGTAGGGCAATCAGGGCTTTGCCCCTGTGTGCCAAAATTTAGAGGTCTACCAGTAGTACCTGTCCTGGTATCAATTCCTCCTTCTAAATGATAGCAGCCCTGGCTCTGAGCTCTCATCTTCATACCAGTGGTCTGTTGTTCAGCAGCCTAGAACCTCCCAATGTCCAAGGGAGGAACCCTTCTATAGCTTTCACCCTCCCCATAAGCTCTCTCCCAAATCCTTTTGGACTCCATGCAAAAAATTCTGGGCCACTACTCTGACCTCTGCTGCCACGTTCTGGGCCACTACTCTGACCTCTGCCGCCACGTTCTGGGCCACTACTCTGACCTCTGCCGCCACGTTCTGGGCCACTACTCTGACCTCTGCCGCCACGTTCTGGGCCACTACTCTGACCTCTGCCGCCACGTTCTGGGCCACTACTCTGACCTCTGCCGCCACGTTCTGGGCCACTACTCTGACCTCTGCCGCCACGTTCTGGGCCACTACTCTGACCTCTGCCGCCACGTTCTGGGCCACTACTCTGACCTCTGCTGCCACGTTCTGGGCCACTAGTCTGACCTCTGCTGCCACGTTCTGGGCCACTACTCTGACCTCTGCCAACCTGCACCCATTTCTATGTCCATGACATTGATTAGTTCACTGATCTGTTGCTGAAAGTGTCCTTAGAAGTGAAGTCACCCAGCCTTTTCCTTTTACAAATGAAGAAATTGAGACCTCCAAAGCTCAAGTGATCCCCTTAATATGACATAGGTGTAACTAGTGGAGGAAGAATGTGATCCCAGGACCAGTGCCCCTTCTGATATATCCCATGATCACCATGCTTCTCAGTGTAAGCACCTATGAGAAGAAGTTGAGTACCTCACTTGTGGAAGAAGACCAGACATTTCATGGGAGGGGTCAGGGCTCAAGACCTTGTCCCAGTCCAGGTCTCTGGCAGCTCGGTGGGCCAGTGGATACAGGGCTAGTCTTGGAGGCAGGAAGACCCGCCTCAGACACTGAATATAGCCGGGTGAGTCTCCCCAGGCTACATAACCTTTCTTGGCCATCTGTATCAAATTGAAGTTCTTGGGTGATTTTTTTTCCATTTCCCTTTCAAATCTAAATCTACCCTATGATTCTAGCAGGGAATGGACAGAGGAATAGAGAAAAGAAGAGAGGGAGAGAGAGGAGAGGAAATGAACAAATAGAAACAGAAACAAAAAGGAAAAGAGAGGAAGAAATGGGAGGAGAGAGAGAGAGAGAGAGGGAGGGAGGGAGAGAGGGAGGGAGAGACAGAGACAGAGAGACAGAGAAGGAGAGAGACAGAGAGGCAGAGAAAGAGAGAAGATAGAGAGATGGAGAGGGAGGGAGAGAGAGGGAGAGAGATAAGAGAGACAGAGAGATTAAAGAAAGAAATAAAGAAATATGGGGAGAAGAAAATTGGAGGAGGAGGGAAGGAGGAGGATCAAAGGGGGTGTGGAAAGGGAGGCAAAACCTAGAACTGGAAAGGAGGAAGAAAGAGTAGAAAGAAGGAGAAAGCAGAAAATGACAGTGAAGGGGAGGCAAAAGGGGAGGATGAGAGTTTCAGGAGAAAGAGCTTCCCATGGAGAGAGAGCTCGGGAGGGGCAGGTGGTGAATGAGGAAGGGAGAACAGAAGGGAGGGGAGAGAGCTGGAGTGAGTCACAGGGAGCCAGAGGAAGAGGGAGAAAGCAGAGTGGGGCTGTTTACCTCTGTGTGGCTCAGCTGACGTGAGCAAGCCAGGATGCTAGCAGACAACTGGAAGACTCTGTCTGGGACATGATGCTCTTCTGGCCCCGATACCCAGGAGAGGGAGGGGATGGGCGATGGCCCTTGGGGAGGTCCGGGTCACTGGAAGAAGGAAAACAGAACAAGATGAAATTCAGAACTCCCTCCCCCAGCCAGCCCCTTCCAGCCTCTTCTTGTCAAGCCTTCCCCGCCAAGGGGCCAGCCCAGCATCTGTATCCTGGGCACATCTACACACGTGGGTTGGCTGGGCTGGCCAGGCATGGCCTCACCTCTATCCCTCACCACTCCACCCACCCCAAATGGTGCCCATTGGAAAGCCTCAGAGGAGATCCATTCTCCATCAGGCCTCAGGCTTCCAAGGCCTGCCAATTTGAGTTACTTAAAATAATAATATATATTTTTAAAAAGGAGATGAGTTTCACAGTTCATAGTTTTCCTATTCTTGACCTCAAAACTCACTAAGCAATGTTTTTTTTAAACTTCAAAAACAACCCCAAAGACTTAGCTATGAACAGGGACCAGAGGAGGGTGTGCCTGGGCCGAGAGAAGGGGAAACCTCACGGGGCTCTGGGTCTGGCTAGGACACCACTTTGCTGGGTGACCCGAGTCAAGGTGATTCACATTCTAAGCCTCAGTCTTCCCTCCCCAAACCTGTGAGATAAAGGGAATAAGGGCATTCTACAAGCAAATAGAACATAAATAGAATCAATGAGAATGGGCCAGTTGGAAATCAGAGTCACAGATCAAGGATTTTACACATGAAATTGGGCAGTGAAGTTTCCCTAAGAACTCATGTGAAATATCAGCGAGGAGAGGAACCTTAGAACACACCCAGCATGCGGGCTGTTGGGTGGTGCCCTGGGGAGAGAGTGAGGACAAAGGTCAGGAAGACCTGAGTTCAAATCCAGCCTCAGACACTTACTAGCTGGGTGACCCTGGGCAAGTCACTTAACCCTGATTGCCTCAATTTTCTCATCTGTAAAATGGGCGTCATAGCAACACTCACCTCTCAGGATTGTTGTGAAGATGAAATGAGACAGCACTAATTTTTTTAAATTTTTTTTTAGAGAGAAGGCAGGACAATTGGGGTTAAGTGACTTGCTCAAGGTCACACAGCTAGTAAGTGTGTCAAGTGTCTGAGGTCGGATTTGAACTCGGATCCTCCTGACTTCAGGGTCGGTGCTGCACTCGCTGTGCCACCTAGCTGCCCCGAGGCAATACTTTTTTAAGCACTTAGCGTGGTGTCTGGCACGAAGTATGTACTTAAATGTTGGCTATTACTAATGCTGGCTCTAGGGGAACCATAAGATCATTGATCTGGAATTCAAAGGGACCTTAGAGGTCTCTGAAACCAGCTGCCTTATTTTACAAATGGGGAAACTGAGGCAGAGAGCGGTGAAACTTTGCTTAGGGTCAATAGCTAGTAAATGTCTGAGGTGAGATTTGAACTCAGGCCTTCCTGACTCCTTGCCCAGAGTGCTATCCACTGCACCAGCTAGCTCCTTTCTATGCTAGCGCTGGGAGAGGCCTGAGGACATATGATATCAGAGCTGGGAAGGACTTAGGGACGGAGCAGATCAGTGGTGGCAGGGCCATTAGAACACAGGAGGCCTGGGACAGAAAGGTTCTTAGAACACAGAGTTAGCATGGGCCTTAGAACGGTCGAGGAGAAAGACTTAGAACCTAGACAGTTATTACTGATGCCGTTTATTTCAGCTCTCATTTGGAAAACTAGGAAGCTAATGCCATCAAAAAGGAAATGACTCAGCAGCGTCCTCATGGCGGTTGCTGACAAAGCCAGGCCTAGAATATGGTGGGCTCCTCTTCTGACACACTTCCTTTGCACCCTCTCAGCTGGTTGGCTTCTAAGAGTTCTGTGTTCTAAGAACCCCTTCAGTTCTGATGTTCTCTGTTCTATCAACCCTTCAGAAAGTTGTCTGCCCCAGAAAACTGTATCCTTGGTGCCTCTGGGAAAATAAGACAGTTGTCACATAGGGAAAGTCAGGCCTGACTGGCGTGTTCTCTTTCTTTTTTCCCTTTTTCTTCCCCCCCCCTTGAAGTACAGTCTTCAAGTCAGCTGCCAGCATGAGAAGGGAAAAAAAAGAGGGCCCCCTCATCATTTTTGTGATTTGTCTCTGGTGGGGGATCTGTTGGCTTCACACACCAAGGCCTGCAGATCTTCAAGTAATTTCCTAAGTAGGGGAGGAGGCATCAGCACTCAGAGTAGGCAAGGACCACCGTTAGCATGGAGAGGGGAGCAGAATTGGATGGTTTCCGTACACTGGAACCATGATCCTATACTCTCTAGCCCATCACTGAGTAGTACATAGTTTTCTTCTCTCTCTCTCCTCTCCATCTCTGTCTCTCTCCTCTCTTCTCTTTCTTCTTTCTCTCTCTCCTTCTTTTCTTCTGTCTTTTCTCTCTCTCTCCTTTCTCTTTTCTTCTCTCTCTCCTCTCTCTCTCTCCTCTCTCTCTCTCTTTCTCTGCTCTGTCTCTGTCTCCTCTCTTCTCTTTCTTCTTTCTCTCTGTTCTCTCTCTCCTTTTCTTCTCTCTTTCCTCTCTCTCTCCTTTCTCTTTTCTTCTCTCTCTTCTCTCTTTCCTCCCTTCTCTCTCTCTCTCTCTCTCTCTCTCTCATATTTTTTCTGGAGTGGTATTTTTTGGCCTGCAAGTCTCACTTCTAGCCAGAGAAGAGATAATTCCACTTGGGCCGCGCCCCTGAGGGACGTGCAGGGCTTTGGAGACAGGAAATAGTGAACGTATTACAGGCCTTTCCCCCCTCAATCTTATTTTCATAATGCCTGGAAAAATAGAGGCACTCTCAACGGCTGGAAATCTTAGAGCTGGCTGCAAGTTATTCCCCAGCCGAAAGCTTTCTTTTCAAAGAGAGCCTTGCTGTGGTCAAGAAGGCCGAGTGTGCTTGTGTGTGTGTGTGCATGTGTATGTACACGTGTGTGTGTGTGTGTGTGTGTGTGTGTGTGTGTGTGCCAGAGAGAGAGGGGAGAGGCACAAACACAGAGACAAGGAGAGACAGAGAGAGAGTCAGAGACAGACAGAGAGAGAGAGAGCTATAGGTTGGGTAAGGGGAGAGACAAGCAGACAGAAAGAGTGAGAAACAGGAGAGGAGAGGGGGAGGGGAGGGAAGGGAAGGCAAGAGAAGAGAGAAGAGACAGAGTCACAGAGACAGAGAGATAATGAGTGGGAACTAAAGGATACAGTGGGAAAGAGAGAGAGACAAAGAGTGTGTCTGAGAGACACAGAGGAATGAGACAGAAACAGTGAAAGGGATGGAAAATACATGTGAGAGAAAGACATCAAAGGTATGTCAGTGAAATTGTGTAAGTGTGACAGAGATCTATATTAGGGTGAGGGGGGAGACAGAGACAGAATTAGAGACAGAAATAAAGGGGGGAGACAGAGATAGAGAGATAGAGGGAGAGACAGAGATAAAGAGAGGCAGAGTGGAGAGTGAGACAGAGAGATAGAGATAGAGATGGAGAGAGATAGAGAGATAGTGGAGACAGAGAGAGACAGAGAGAGAGAGAAAGAGACAGAGAGAGAGAGACAGAGAGAGAGAGACAGAGAGACAACGTATATATATGTGCGTGTGTGCATGTATGTGAGTATGTGCATATGTATATGTGTAAGTGCATGGGTGTGTGTGCATGCATGCATGTGTGCACGTGTGTATGTGTGTGTATTGCATGCGTGCGCGTACGTGCGTGCGTCAGTGAGTGTGTGTGTGTGTGTGTGTGCTCAAGAGTGCTGCAGACACTGAATCGGCTGGCTGAAGCCACACCTGGGGGTAATGCTGAGCCAGGCTGTTTTTCCCAACAGGTGGTCTGTCAGACAGACGTTTCCCCTTGGCTGCACAATGGCGGACGTGAGAAATCCTCTAGCTGAAAACCTTTGCCTGTTTTCTTTATTTTTCCTTTTGGTCTTGATGCTGAAGGCTGTTCCCTTCTCTCCCAGGTCTGGGCTCTGCCATAGGAAGACAAAGAAAGGCAAGCGGGTGGTTGGAAGGACCAGAAAACACCAGCTTCAGGGTCTCATCTTGGCCCGGGTGACGTGCCTGACCTGTTAGCTCAGTAGATCCACACCAGCGCTGGGCGCCGGGCAGAGTGTGGTATCATTTTTGGGGTTACTCAACTTTTCCATGCCTCAGTTTTCTTGTCTGCAAAATGGGTACAATACCAGGACCCACCTCACAGGGTTGCTCTAAGGATCGGCAGAGATGACGTATGTAAACACTTGGCAAAACTTAAAGCATTCTATCTAAGGGCTATTCATTAATAGTATCTCAGTTTTGTAGACCAGGCTTTGAAAGGTTAACTGAATTATCCAGTCACACAGCCAGTGAGTGTCAGAGAGGATTTGAACCCAGGGCTCCCCAACTACACTTCTGGCATGCCCTTTATATGGCGTGCTCCTTCAAATAGATGGATTTAGTAAATGTTTGTTTCATTTGCTTGTGGAATTGAGGTCCAGAGGGTAAATGACTTGTCTAAAGTCATCCTGTGGGTGAGAGGTGGAGGGGGACAATAGACCTTGGGTATCTTGAATTCCAGCCTGGTCCAGTGTCCACTCTCCAGATGGTCTCTGGGCTGCTACAGTCAGGGAAGGGGGGAGGTGGGCTAGTAGGGAGAGCCCTACTGAGATTGGACCCCCTGGCACTTTTGAGGGAGGCTATGGGGATGGCGCTGGTGTCTGTCCAACTCAAACCAGACATCATCCGGTCCTCCTGACTATCCCCAGCCAGGCCAAACCAGTTTTCTAATTGGATGGATTCTCACAAGAGAGCCCTTGTAATAACCTGGAGACGCTGGAGAGGTCACAGGGCAATGGGGGAGGCTGGAGACCAAAGGGCTCTTTTGTTTAGGCTAAACAGACATCCCAGCTGCGTCTTGGTTCCCGACTCAGAAGATTTTGTGACAAGAATGTGGGGTAGTTTGAAGGCGCTCCATTCTGGGAGGAGGTGCCCTGGATTGACCACTAGCTGGCCAGACAACCTGGGGGCCTCCACTTGCTTTACTCGGCCTCCGTTTTCCTAATCTCGATGAAGTATGTGACATTCAGTATCCCTCCTAGTCTGATACTGATCCTGAGGCCCTTCCAGGCTCTGACGTTTCCTATTCCAAAATCTCCCCCAGTTCTGACCGTCCATATTCTGAAATCCTTCCCCTCCACCAGCCCATGATCTAAGATCTCTGAGATCTCTGTCTGAGGTTTCTTCCAAGCTCTGATACTCCAGGGTGCTAAGGCCCCTCCTGGGACCAGCACTGCAGCTTCTTCTCTTCAGAAAGATGTCTGGTCAAGTCCCTTCCATCTCAGTCATTCTGTGCGGTCTCCTTCTAACGTGGTGATTCTTTGTTTAATGTGTGTGTTAGTGTGGGTATCTCACTTTGGTTTTTACATCACCTTCATTCAAAAAAAAAAATTGGTCCCTTTATGCTATCGAGTGACTCCTCCCTTTAAACAAAGAATTCAAAACAGGAGGAAAAAAATCAGTTCAGTCAAACTAATCAACACATCTCCCGAATAGTGACATCGATAGTTTCACCTCTAGTCTGCCCCACAGTCCTCCATGATAGTCACCAAGAGCGGGCAGAGCATTTTCTCATTTCTTTTCCAGGTTCAAGCCTGGTTATTATAATTATACCAGGTCCAGTTCTTCGCTCCCTCCCTTCCTCTTTTCCTCCCTCCCTTTCTTTCTTCCTTCCTTCCTTTTTCTTTTTTTCCTTGTAGCCTGGAATTTTAGGTTCTAAGGACCCTTCCATTCATGGGCTTTTTACTCTTATTATATTCTGATATTCTATGTTCTCAGGTCGTTTCCAGCTCTAATATACTATGGGTTTGTGAGAATCCTGAGTACCAAGTTCGGGGCTCATGGTAAAGCAGAAAGCCCCAAAAGAGGAGAGGAGGGGTTGGCACCAAAGACTTCTTTGAAGTCACTCACTTCCAAGCAGATTTAAAGCCGCATCCAGGCCCCCGGGCTCTGTGGCCTTCAGACCCTTGGGTGCTCACTTTGTAAAGAGGAGCCTGGCCAGCTCTGTAGAGTTTTCCACTGGCTGGCGATGACAGGTCTGGAGGGCAGCTCCTTCTCAGCTTGAATGGGCCTAGCAGGAAGGTTGCAGGGGGCAGGGCAGAGGGGGAAGCAGGAGCAGAGGCAAGGGAGGCCGGCCAGCTTGCTGAGCAGAAGGTGGGGATCTGACACCGATTGACAACCTGCATTTGTAGGTTTCTCTTACCTGCCACAGAGCAAAGCCTTGGGGTGCTCATTACAGTGTCTATGGCCTCGGCTCATGGTCTGAAGGAGCCTGGTGAACAGTTGGAGTATCCCAGCTGGACAGCCGTCAGCTGTCCAGATGACGGCAGGTCAAGGCTGCTGGGGGATGCGGAGACCATGAAGAAAGGCTCACTGAACTGGAGTCAGTGTGGATGCTCTCTCTTCCTCTCTCTTTCTCTGTCTCTTTGTCCCTCTGTCTCTGTCTATCTTTCTGTCTCTTCATCTCTCTCTGTCTCTTTGTCGCTCTCTATCTCTCTCTCTCCTCTGTCTTTGTCTGTCTTTCCCTTTCTCGTTCTCTTTGTCTCTCTGTCTCTCTGTCTCTGTCTGTCTCTCTGTCTCTTTGTCTCTGTCTCTCTCTTCTCTCTGTTTCTCTCTCCTCTCCCTCCTCTCTCTTGTCTCTTGTCTCTCTCTCTCTCTCTCTCTCTCTCTTGCTCTCTCTCTCTCTCTCTTTCTCCCCTCTTTTTGTTTCTGTCTTCCCTTTCTCTGTCTCTGTGTCTCTTTCTCATCCCCCCTCACTACTCTCTTTCTCTGTCTCTGTCTCTCCTCTGCTTCTGTCTCTCTCATTCTTTGTCTTTGTCTTTCATTTCCCCCCTCACTCAGGCTTTCCCTTTTCTCTCTTTCGGTCTTATTCAGTCTCTCCAGGACTCTTTCTGTGTCTCTGACTTAACCTTCTCTCACATTCTTTTTCTCTTTCATGTATTTTCTCTTTGTCTCTTTCTGTCTCTACTTTATTTACTCCTCCACATTTCTGTTATTCCCAGAGTTTTAAAAAAAGACAGAACCCAATCCCTCCCCACCTACTTACCTTACCCTTTCCCATCCATCATCACATCTGGTCCATACACTAATCATACTCTGTGGTAGATGGTAAGTTGGGGTACAGTGGACAGCATGTTGGAGATGAGGTTAAGAAGTCTTGGATTCAAATCCTGCCCCTGCAGCTTACTAGCTGTGTGATCCAGAAGCAAAGTATTTGGCCTCTACCAGTTTGCCTTCCCTCAGTTTCCCCTTCTAAAAACGAGGCTAATGAGACCTTCAGCAGTACCTACCTCAGGGGCTTGAATGGGAAATACACACAAGGTGCTGCACAAAAAATTAAGTGTGGTGTCAATGCCAGCTGTTATGTTACCCTACGGTGGGCTGTTACATTATGTTATGCTATATTATGTTACACAGGGTGGTCATATCAGCACTTAGGTTAGTACCTGGCATAGGGCAGGAGCTCTGGAAATGCTCCTGGATTGATTGAGTGGTTGATTAGCCCCATTTGACATACAAAAAAATTAAATTCAATAAGCATTTATTAAGCACCTACTATGTGCAAGGAAGAGAAGGCATTTGCCCAACATTCATGGGAAGGGGTAGGGGCATCTCTTGACTTTCAGGCCAAGACTATCTTTGCTGCACCTGTGGACTGGTAAACACACAGGCATATTGACTCCTCTGGGGGTGTCTAGAACCCTTTGCTTTCCCCAGATCTGGTCTAAGGCTTTCTCCTAGAAACACTGGAGTCTAGTGAGATGGGTACAGGACCCTGACACCTGGGTTTAGGTCCTGGCTCTGACATTTACTGAGTGAGCTTGAAACACGGTACAGAGGGGAGAGCTTTGTCCTTGGAGTTCAAGGACCTGAGTCTAAATCTTGTCACTATGACTTTAGACAAGTCACTTAATATCCTGGGGCCTTGGTTTCTTCATGAGGCTTCATGGCCTGTGCAGCCTTTCCTTGAAGCCTTGGACCCTAAGTCATTTCTCCTCTCTGGGTCCAAGTTGCTTCAACTGTAAGTAAGAGAAATGGGTTATTTGATCTATGGCAGTCCTGCCATCTCTGAATCACAGGATTGTAGAGGAAAGATGGGCAGGGCCACCATGGTCATTCAGTCCCCACATCCTAATTGAGGCCTAAGGAGGTTAAGTAACTTGTTGGCCATTATAACAGGGAAGCAAACCCTCCAAGGTGGGATTCAAACCCAGGCCCTCTCCAGAAACAATGTCCTTCCCATTATGCCTTGCTGCTTCTCAGTAGGGCACCTTGGGACATTTCTTTGGCTACTTTAGTACTAAATCTCTACCCCTGGACCTGGGTTTTTTCACCTGAGGATTGAATGGAAACTCTTGGAACAAGCTGCTCAGTGCCAGTGTGGTGTGTGTGTGTGTGTGTGTGTGTGTGTGTGTGTGTGTGGAGCGGGTGGCAGAATGTCAGAGGAAGATTAGAGGGTGTTAGACCGAAGGCCTAGACTGGCTTTGGGTCAGCCAAGAGAGTACAGAAAACCTTCTTGGAAATCTTGTTTTCTTTACCCACCTATAAATCCCCCGAAGGAGGGATAGTAAAGAAGCAAATTGGCAAATATTTATCAAGTCCTGAAGGCAAACATGAGGGGCCTCGGATGACTTCAAGCCTGGGCTTGGGAGTCCCCCTCCTCTTCCCTAGGGCCTGGTTTTTCTGGAAAGTGGTGTGTGAGGCCTGGGAGGCTTCTGTCCCTCTCTAAGTATCCTGTGTTTGCTACCTGTGGGTATAAAAACACAGCCGACCAGCTGCCCTGGCTGCCTTGTAAATATCCCAGGTGATCCTGGGCTGGGGAGAGGAGGACCTAGAACTTCTGGGCCCAGGGAACTGAGAGACAAGGGGAATTGTATATGCGTCCTCTCTGGGCTACCTAGGTGATCATAAATTTAGATATAATAAGAATGATGATGATGATGAAGAAGATGATGATGGTGGTGGTGGTGGTGGTGGTGTTGATGACGATGGTGATGGTGATGATGATGATGATGATGATAATGGTGGTGGTGGTGGTGGTGATGATGAAGAAGATGATGATAATGGTGATGATGATGGTGGCTCTCTGGGCTACCTAGGTGATCATGGATCTAGATATAATAAGAATGATGATGATGATGGTGATGGTGATGATGATGAGGATGATGATGATGATGATGATGATGGTGATGATGATGGTAGTGGTGGTGATGATGGTGGTGGTGGTGGTGATGGTGGTGGCGGTGATGATGAAGAAGATGATGATGGTGGTGGTGGTGGTGGTGGTGATGATGACAGTGATGGCGATGATGATGATGATGATGATGATGATGATGATGATAACAGTCATGATGATGGTGGCTCTCTGGGCTACCAAGGTGATCATAGATCTAGATATAATAAGAATGATGATGATGATGATGATGATGGTGGTGGTGGTGATGATGATGACAGCTAGCATTTACATAGTGCTTCGAGGTTTGTGAAGTGCTTTACAAATGTTACCTAATTTTATCTTCACAACTACCTTGGGAGTTCAGTGCCATTATTATCCTGATTTTACAGATGAGGAAACTGAGGCCCCCAAAAGTTATGAAACTTGCTCATGTTCCTACAAGTAGTATCAATCAACCAATAAACATCTATTAAGTGCCTGCTACATGCCAAGCACAGCACTAAATTCTGGGGATACAAAAGGAGGCGAAAGGCCGTCTGTGGCCTCAAGGAGCTTACAGTCTAATGAGGGAAACAACATGCAAACAAATATGTACAAAGCAAGCTATGCACAGGGTAAACAGGAAATAATTAATGAAGGGAAGACAGTAGAATTGAGGTGGGGGGAAGGCTTCCTGTAGGAGCTAGGATTTTAGTTGGGACTCAAAGGAAGCCACGCAGGTCAGAGGTTAGAGTGGAGGGATGAGAATGTCCCAGGCATGGGAGACATCCAGAGAGCATGCCCAGAGCCAGGAGATGAAGGGTCTTGTTTGTGGAATAGCCAGGAGCCCCATGTCATTGGATTAAAGAGTATGTGTCGGGGAGTAAGGTGTGAGAAGACTGGAAAGGTAGGAGAGGGCTGAGTTAGGAAGGGCTTTGAAGCCAAACAAGAGCATTTTGTATTTGGTCCTGGAGGCTGGGCAGCCAAATTCAACCAGAGCTTCACAAAAGCTCCACCTTGCCCCTGTGGTTGAGGAATTCGAATTCCCTCATTTCGAGGAGGGAATATATTCATCCGTCTTGGATCATTCAGTTAGCAAGCACGAATTGAGTGCTGACCATGTCCCAGACATTGTGCCAAGTACCAGGGCTACAAAGTGAAACAACACAGTCATTTGCCCTCAAGCAGCTCCCATTTTAATGGGGGTAGACAACAAGCAAATAACAAGGGACATAAAGATATTCCCAGTGTAAATGGAGGGGTAGCTAGGTGGTGTGGTGGTTAGAGCACTGGGCTTGGAACCAGGAAGGCTCATCTTCATGAGTTTGAAACCAGCCTCAGACACTTCCTAGCTGTGTGACCCTGGGCAAGTCGCTTAACCCTCTTTGCCTCAGTTTCATCATCTGTAAAAGGAGCTGGAGAAGAAAATGGAGAACCACTCCAGTGTCTTTGCCAAGAAAACCGCATGGACAAAGTCTGTGGGGCAATGAAGAGTCAGATAAAACTGAAAAATGATTTAACAACAAGATAGAAGGTAGTCACAAGGCACCAGCAGCAAGCTGAGGGAGGGACAGAGGAGACAAGTCCTCCTACAGAAGTCAGAATTTGAACTGAAGAGAGCAAGGGAAGTCAGGAGGGGGAAGTGAGGAAATAGATCTTTCTGAGCAGGAAAAGATAAATGAAGTGTATTTGTGGTGTGTGTGTGTGTGTGTGTGTGTACCCTTAAGCAATATGACAGATCTGAAGACTGTTAGGAAGGATATTCAGAGGCAGTATGGTGTAGTGGAGAGAATATTGGATATTGGACCTGGAGGCAGGAAGTCCTGTGTTCAAATTCTACTTTTAGCTATGTGTCTTTGGGCAAGTCACTTAACCTTTCTCATTCCCCAGACTAGTCACTAAAACCAGTCATAACCTGCATGGCCAGAACTGTGGAGAGAACTTTCACATCCATGAAACTACAGATTCTTGCCTTCTTGGTAATATGTGGAGACATCAAGAGCAGGGTGACCAGGTTGGTGTAGGGCATGAAGCTCATGCCATGTAAGGCTTAGACCAGAGAAGAGAAGCTACAAGGGGCACACAAGAACTGTGCTCAGGGATCTGAAGGATTTTCACTTGTCAGAGTCTCATTTCCCTTCATATATTCAACATGCATTTATTAAGTGCCTACTGTGTGCCCAATGCTAAGCATAGCCCCAGAAAGCAGAACCAGGTACAGGAGTTAGAAAGTGTAAAGAAGATTTCAAATCTATGCTAGAGAGAAGGGAGGGGGACAGAGGGTTTTCTGGTGGCCCCAAAGAAGATGAGATTGCCTTGGGAAATAGTGGTAGCTGTCTCTCTGGAGGTCTTTAAACAAAGGGCAGACACCCACTGCTTTACCACATTGCAAAAGGGATTTATTTTCAGCTTTGGTTTGGAGCAGATGGCGTCTGAGGTTCTTTCTAGCTCTGAAATTCTCTGATTCCTCAGAGAATGCCTGTTCTTGCTCCCCACCCTTCACCCCTTGTTTCACAAGGGGTGTTGTGAGGATCAGATGAGATCCTCCTATGTGCAAAAAGAGGCTGGAGAAATCACAACTGCCACATGGACCCTGACCCAACTCCTCCTCTCAATCCTCCTTGAGGCATGGAGAGAACTCAGAGTTCCCAAAGGCTGAGCTAGTAGAATTAAAGGCTTTGTCATGCTCAGGCTTGGAGAACACACCTGGAAACCTATTGTGTATCTACCTCCATGGACCAGGCTGTTACTGTCATAGCTATGGCAGGATAATTGATCTATAGGGTGAGAAGGCAGGAGGCTTTGCCATCACTTTATGAAGGTCACCAGCCTCTGAGGCTGGAGGTTGCCAGCCTACGAATCTGAGCTGACCTCGGCCTTTGGGCTGGCTCTCTGAAATTTGGGCTGGCTTTCTCCTTGCTATGGAAGGGGGAAGAACCGTGTGGCCACAGGAGGGTCCTGAAGGTAGAGTAACAGAGCTCTGGGAAGTCTGCTCCCTGTGTGTGTATGTGTATGCATTTGTATATACATGTTCCACTGGGCTGTGTGTATCCTTCAAAATTGTCCTACATACTTTGTTTTCTTTCAGATTTTTGTGGAACTTATTTAGGTATCCATATGTGTATAGGTTCCATAGTGGCTTGTTGTGGTCTTAGACATACAGCATAAAGTATCTCTAGCAAAAATTGGATTCAGTCAAAGGGCTGCACTTGAGGACCTAGAGGGCCACATGTAGCCTCAAGACGCAAGGTTCCCCACCCCTGGTAGACAGTGCTGAACTCATCTTCCTAAGTTCAAATCCAGCCTTAGACACTTACTAGCTGTGTGATCCTGGGCAAGTCACTTAACCTTGTTTGCTTCAATTTCCTCATCTGTAAAATGAGCTGGAAAAGGAAATGGCAAACCACTCCAGTATCTCTGCCTAGAAAACCCTACATGGAGTCATGAAGAGTTAGACATGACAGAAATGACTGAATAGCCAGACAGTACTGACTGTATCCAATATTCTAGTAGAATGTAAATCACTTGAGGGCAGGGACTACTTCATTTTATTTATAGTCTTAATATCTCTAGTGCCTTGTATATAGATAGTAGATACTTAATAAGTATTTGTTTACCAATTAATTAACTGCCCAGGCCTTCTGAGTCCTTCTCTTGTTTCTCCTCTGACCTCTGCCAAAGGTGCCAGGATTCAGGCAACCAGATTCTTTGCTTAGATGGGCCAAGCTCATCTCCAGAAGAATAGGCTTAAAAGGTTGTTGAATTTTTCAAGCTGGAGCAACTCAGAAAGACTGTCTACCAAGAGGTGGAGGGGTTAATATATGCTTCCTTGGAAGAGCACAGATAAAATCAGAGATTCCTGAAGCATTGATGTAAGTAGACACACCTTGGGGTTATTGTTCATTGCCAAACATTGCCTAGTCATCTCCTCTGGGTGTGTCATTTGCCAGTGAGTCCATGAGGCTCAGCTGGTTAGGTCCTCACTACATCTCATCTTGTTTCTTTTTTCTTTTCTCTCTCCTTCCTTCCTTCCTTTCCTTCTTCCTTCCTTCCTTCCTTCCTTTCTTCCTCCTTCCTTCCTTTCTTTCTTTCTCTCTTTCTTTCTCTCTCTCTCTTTCTTTCTTTTTCTTTCTTTCTTTCCTTCTTTCCTTCCTTCTTTCTTTCTTTCTTTTTCTTTATTTCTTTCCTTCTTTCCTTCCTTCTTTCTTTCTTTCTTTCTTTCTTTCTCTCTTTCTTTCTTTCTTTCTTTCCTTCTTTCCTTTCC